>NC_086330.1:17358596-17658596 GCF_032445375.1 Bacillus rossius redtenbacheri
CATCATTACCCTAACTACCCCATATCCGTCCTTCCTGAGTTTACTTTCGTGGTATCAGTTAAAAGAGTCAAGGCTCCATAAAAAAAACTACAATTGGTGTCCAAAGATTGGCCCCTTATACATAAGTATGTATGTGTATTATACATATGAAAGAGTTTCCGATTATATGTTTGTACTTTGTTTGTTGTTTGTTTCCTAGACAACTGTAAGTATTTTTTCCAAACTACCATTTCTTCCTTTCCCACCACTTGAAGGTGAATTTTGGTAATTATTGATGAAATTTTGCTTTCGTAAAGTTCATAACCATAGAACAACTATTGTCTACAATTTATTATAATGAATATATTAAAATTATAAAAACTGTATTACGCTTTTCACCCCAGTCTCTTAAAGTAGATATTTTCACTATTTAATTATAGTTTGTCCAATTGACGTCAAAAATAAAAATACAGTTACTATTAACATCTGTTTTAGAAAAACGTACCCTTGTTCCATGGCTACGAGCGGTTAAGAAACAACTACCCCTGTTCGACTTTTATAACCCATGAAAACAGAATATTCGTTTTCCTTGGTGAAATTTTTTAACAATTGAGAACGTTGCTGCAATAAGGGCTCATGCTCCTAAAAAAATGTCCTGAGATATCAGGGTGCAAACATTTCTTGGTGGTACACATCAAGTCGGAGCACAGTTACTCCAATGAACACACGTACATAAGTTCTTGAATAAATTGTGTAAATTTCTAAATAATTGTTTTCCTAAACTTTCATTATTAATAAACAAACACATAAAAAAGGTAGGTATTCTATTTTTCTGAAAACTTTCAACAATTAAAATGGTGCTCTTAAAAAAAGGGCTCATATTATAATCACACTAGCTGCAGTACCCGGCGTTGCCCGGGCTGAACACAGGGTGAAGGGGACCTTTTTCGAAATCAGATGTAGTTAGTAATTGTCTTCTTAATTTGAATGTCAAGTGTGCAAAATAATTTATATCACTTTCAGATCCCGACAGACGTTCTGCCAGTGTATAGTCATTTACCTGTATATATCTAAAAATTGGTGGTCTGTATGTTATCTAGACTCTATAAAGCACTCTAGAAAGAAGCTGAAAAATAAAATATTACTAATATTGAAAAGATTCCTTTATCTAGCTAATGCTCGGCAAGCATTGCAATGCCTCATTAAGTTTTGTTTTTTAATATGTTTTAAGTAGTTACACATATACAAATCATTTATCCATCTGTCTAAATATATATATTTATCTCTATACATATATATCTTTATATCTACATACTAGCCGAACCTGCCCGCTTCGCTGGACGTGAAATAAGGTAACTGCATTGAAGGCAAATGATTAAGTAATGACAGTTATACGCAAGACCCCATTAAAATTCGTATAGTAATTGTGTAGAACACCGCGTACAAACAGACAGACAGACAGAAAAAGAACTACTGTTTTACTATAGTAAGATAGATAAATTATTCTTACATGTTCACATCCATGCAGCATATGAAAAATCAGCATGCATAGCCCTATACGTATAACCATACGTAGCTGCTGCCCACGACTTTTTCCGCATGGAATTTTGTATCATCTTGCACCATTTAAAAATTTAAACATTATAACATAACAGTTGATACAGTTGTAGTAGTTTTCTTATGTTCACAAATGATAATTTTTCTCCCCTCTATTTCAGTCTTTGCAATAAAATTATGTTACAACCTAAATTTTGGGTAAATTAGTTTCTACTTTCAAATGTAATGTCGGGAAGACACTTCATAAAATTTCTTTGTAAACCACATTTACTGTTTTCCTGTCTTGAGCTAGAATGTAAAGATTGTCTGCATAACTGACCCGCGAGCAAGCCACATACATCTGGAAAAAACAATCAGATCTTAAGTCGACACCAGCTGCCTTAAGGCTCTGACCCTGAGACTTTTTTATTGTCATCGCGAAACAAACTGCTATTGGAAACTTTGTGTGCTTGAACCCGAAAGGGAAGTTATTCGGGATGATCGGTATGCGTGGTATGAAAACAGTTTCACCTGAGCCACATCCAGTAAGAATCTCAGCTTCGATTATATTTCGTTGTAGAGCAGTTACTTTAAGTCGGGTTCCATTGCACAATTTTGGGGGAGTAAGGTTCCTCAGAAGCATTATTGGAACACCGACTTTGAGAACAATTTTGTGATCAGGAAGACCACTTGCAGTGAGAGAACTCAAAAACTGAACTGGATAATTACTGGCATCGTCCTGATTAAGGACGCTGCTAAACGATGTGTAAACCACTTCAGCCCCATTCAATTCGTTTAAAATTTTTTCATTGATTGCAGCAGCTTGGTCATTTCTTGGAGTGAGTATGGCACGTCAACATAACCACGTATGTTCCTGGTGTTGAATGTTTGACAGATCCCCGAATACCGAACGTATGAGTTCGTCTTCTGAAGATACGACTCTGCCAAGTATTTCTGGAAGCGTCACCTGACCGTGTTGCTCAGGGAGGGCACCTTCTCCAACTTTTAATAGAACACCGGAAAATTCTTGCGCATGAAAATTACCACCCAACTGTGCTCTCATGTTAATTGTTAATTGCAGTTTTTTTATTCGAGGCCAGAGGTAAGAATTCTTCAGTGATGCTTTGATTTCATCGGCTATAGTCCCTCGACTTACAACTGGTAGAGTTTGCCGAAAATCTCCAGAAGAGATTAGTGTGACATTCCCCATTGGCCTTTCATCGCGCCTAATGTCCCGTAGTGTCCTGTCCGCAGCTTCAACTGCTTTTTTATTCGCCATCGTGCATTCATCCCAAACGATTAGCGAGCAATCTTGTAACACTTTTGCCATATCACAATTTCTTGTTATCAAACATGTTGGTGATTCATTAGTGTCTAAATCGATTGGAATTTTTAACATAGCATGGGCTGTTTTTCCACCAGGGAGTAAAGTAGCTGCAATTCCTGATGAAGCCACTGCCAGGGCAATCTTACCTTGTCGTCTGATCTCAGCGAGAATTGCTGTTGTCACGAAGGTTTTTCCAGTACCACCGGGGGCGTCCAAGAAAAATAGCTTCCCTTAATTATGAAGTACGCTTCGTATGACTGTTTGAAATATATCAATTTGTTCTAGATTGAAACGGCCACACTGATCATTTACTGTGGTGGTCAATGCTGCAGTATTGTAGCTAGTCTCAGCAACATATTCGCGATTGAAGCTTGGTTGATCGGGTATAATTTAGGGAACAGGAAGGCCATATTCACTACGGAGTTGCCCCCAATCGAAAACACAATATCTTGAATGGAACAAAGGCAACTATTGATTGCTCTTTCGTGATTCGTATCAATTTCCTTGTCTGAATTGTGTTTTAGGAGGCGTATGAAGTTATTTTCAACATGTACTCGGCAGCTATGCAGATTTCAAGTTTTAAAACAAAAGATAAAACACTTAAACATAATGTTTTGGTTGTATTGAATTGGAAAATAGATAATGTGTAACATTGGTGAATATTAAACAATGAAACCTACTTCACATACTCATTCCTTTCAGCTATTATTTCTTATCTTTGCTGGCAGCTTGAAGAGATGGAAACCAACCCAAAAACTCACACAATAATAAAACAAAAACTTGCAACTAAACACAATCTTACATATTGTAACAATTACCAGAAAAACACGCAACCACAACAAACAAAGATCCTGATATGAATAAAGGAAATAAATTTGTAATGATTCATAGATTGATTTTCAGAGAGAGAGACACCATATTGAATGTCTATAAAACTAACTTTTTTATGAGAGCAGAAATAAATCATGAAATCATTCAACGATAAAAGCTGTTTATTTAATAAAGCGGACGGGTTCGCCCCAAGGAGAAAATTGACACGGCAAGAACTCGTGGGCATAGAGAAATGACACACACTCACTATTTATGTGTCTATGAAACATGATTTTCTGCAAAAAGGGTATTGAAAATTAAAACAAATATGGCGACACTACAAACTGTCAGGATCTTAATTTTTTCTTACTCTCTACTTAGTTCCTTACAATAGCAAAACTTAATGGCTTCTTATAATGATTATAATGTATGTCATAAAATTAAGATTTCTTTTCTTTCCTTGAGCCGATTTTGATGAAATAAAGCTTATATTTCTTTCACTGCTATGCCCAAGTTAACTTGAAAACCCCATTAAAATTCGTACAGTAATTTCGTAGAACACCGCGTACAAACAGACAGACAGAAAAAAAAACTACTGTTTTATTATAGTATAGATATACATATATACCTCCCACTATCTCTATGTCTTCTATATATAAATATCTATATAGCTCTATACATCTATATATCTCTTTATATAACCCATTTTATTCTCTATACCTCGCTACCTCAACTTGTCTCTCTCTATATCACTCTATCTCTGACTCTCTTTTATATTTAAATAAATTGTGTCATGCGTGCGCACTTATACAACAAAAACAGACGAAGTGCCGCTATATAAAATGAAATAAACTCATTTTTTGACACGATTCGTGCTCCAACTATTGAAAAAAATTATACCGTCTCAGTAACCTTCATGGGCATGCGCATAACAAATCACCAAAATTTCATCGCAATCGGATGATGGTATAGGAACGCATACGGCACAAACAAACGAAAATTAAAGACATGACAAACGCATCAAACGATGGTGGGTTTAAAATTCAAGGCAACTCTATCTATTGACGAAGTTAAGAAGAAAACTGTTATTAGCGCCTTTATTTTGCTAGCCACTGCGAGCTCCACTAAGCGGGTTGTTCTCACCAAGGAGAAAAATATGAATTTGCCCGACCTTACTATCTGTATGATCGTGTGGTAGACATAGAGAAATTACACTCATTCACTATTTGTATGTCCATGACCTATAATTTTTTTTCTATTATAAAATGAAATTATCACTTTTTCACACCCTTAGGAATAGAATTTCATAATAATATTTGGTCTATGTGTTAATCCAGGTTATGAGCTCGCTGTAGGTCAAATTTCATCCAGATCCATTCAGTAGTTTTTACGTGAAAGAGTAACAAACCTCCATCCATCCATACTTACAAACTTTCGCGTTTATAATATTAGTAGGATAAAACTTTTCATACCAATACAACAAATTAAATTTTCTGGATAATATTTGGTGACCATAGAGATTAAGATATGTAGAATTATTTTTTGTATTCTCCCCAAAAAGGGCTCATGGTCTCTTAGGCCCTTATTGCAGCAACCACCTCAATTGACGTACACAAAAGAAGAAGTTAAGAAGTTCAAAGAAAACTTGAAATTATGATAAACCACTCATATTTCCCTTTTCCTAACACTTAAGCAAAATTTTGGCACTTTTTAATGAAACGTGGCATGCTTCACATTAAAAATAAAAGGAACACTAATACCTATAAGTATCTGATTAAAAAAGTGAGAGAATATATAATTTTACCCTATCAACGTTGTGAAAAATGTTTTTGCAAAAAATAGTCAATACCCAAAATATAATTATTTTGCGTAGTCATTTTAAACTTAGCAATTTATTTAGTAAAGCCAATGTTTCTAATTAAATTCTTCTCCTGGCACATGATAAAAAAATAAAACTCAAACATACATAAACACATCATTTGAGTTTTGATATATTTAAAATAACCTTTACGTTTAGCCGTATAGGAATCTGAAATATCCAGCTGTATATGGATGCTATTTGAACTTGACTGCATTCGATAACGGAGATTTTAACGAACAAAGCATTTATCACGTGGGTGTTATAATCCTCTTCCACCGAAATCCCTCAGGTCCACATTGATTTCCCGCAACACGCTGAAAGTTACCGCCATCGCTAAAGCTGTCATTTTCAGGACGATAAACTGATGGCAGTTTTAGTGAGTTTACCCTAATGGCGTTCAGGAATCCGAATGTTGAAACAGGTCCTGTGTTATGTCAAGGAGAGATAAACATTTGAAATTTTTGTTTTTAAATAACTAACTTGGAATGACTTAATATGTTTGTGAAAAGTATTTATTTGTTGTTTTATATTTTGAATCAAAACATTATTTGGAAACATAACAAATAAAAATTCTATTTTGAAAATTTAAAATAAAGTCAATCTCATTTCAATTGTAATGGTTAGTTTTGGCTTTCGAAAGCTATGGTTTTATAAGTATTAAAAGAAAAACGTCAAATTATTTTAATGTATAGGTTCTGATCACATTTTAATGTGTGTGCTAGCACAATATATCAAACAAGCAGTGAACTACAATTTCATTTTTTTAAAAAGTTGTCTTTGAATAATTAACTGATATTTTTTTTAAATTTATTATGGTTAAACATATTTATACCACTTTAATAAGGTGGTTATTATGCACGGTATAATGTGGCTATAAAACGAATTAATCTATCTTAAAATTTAAATCTAAGGCTTTCGTGAATAGAGTTACCAAAAACTTCTTAGCTTTATGGTTGCGGTTATTTGCGTGAAAATTAGTATCATGAACACACTGTTTCGGCATGCTTTGTCACAGCCATCTTAAAGGATGATTTACAACTGAGGGCCTGCGTGTCAATCGCCCAACAAAAGCATGTCGAAAAGTCCGGGGCTTCATTTTTTTCCACGTACATGGCTTCAAACAAGAATCCACGAAGTATCTACTCCATAATAATTTTGTATGTGTGTAGGCCTAGAGATATCTCGAAAGTTCTTGAACGTTTTGGTGATCCTTTTGAGTTTACATAGAAGAAAATTAAATCAATACCAGATAATAAGAAAACCGATAGTTAGTATTAGATAGTATTACAGGATAAAATTATATTAGTGCTATAATTTCATTTTCTAGTAAAATTGTTTAAAGTGTAAGACTAAAATATGGATTTTTGTTTGACTATTGTGTTTACACCTATACATAGTTTAGGTATATGTTAGTTATTAATACATTATTATTATTATAAAATGTTTTTTACTTTGATTTTGTTGGGAAAAAAAATTAGTCTTTCTCTCAATTAAAACGAACCAAAAAGGTTGAAAATAATTAAGCACGCAAAAGTTTCCCTTGCTACAGACGTCCGTGCTACGCGGGGCTGTCGTGCGTGCAATGCGCTGACGGGATTACGAACTGCTGGGCGGAGTTGGGCCCGGATTACAGCAACTCCCACAGCACAGTTGTCACGCAACAGGCGAGAAGTTTGCGTAAGCCGGACCTCATCCGCGCCGTGCCCTTTCCCTTTGCCCGTAACAAGTCAACTGTAACTGCTTTCCAGTCACAACTTGACCACATTTCCCACACTACATATGCATCTTGTAAGTTTTTCGCGTTTTCGGCCAACATTCGCTTTTACCTTCTAGATAAAAATAACTTGAAGAAGAGTTATACTCTCGTACACAATTATTATTAGAGAGTCGATACTTTGTGAATACTAGGTTGAAGCCACTCTGTTAAAAATTTTAACCTTAAATTTACGAACATCGTTTGTTACAAAATATCCAAGTTTTTTTCATAAATTAATCGTTAGCTTATTAATTTACTGGTAAAATATTCACTTATTTAGAACATTTAACAAAAATTTTAAATCTTGGTATATCAGTAAAAAAATTTTAAAATTGTTTTAGTCACATGCAAAACAACAATTGTTTCTTCCATATTTGTGGTAAACCCTGTTCATACCGAAAAAAACCCGAATTCGGATGTTAAAATACGGCGTCTTGTCTACGAAGATCCAGAGCTGTCTGAAATTACGAAGGACTCTTCGTTTAGTTTAGGTCAACTCTTCGTTGCAATGTCGGTATATTTACTGTAATCGCAAACAGTGCACGCGCGTTGAAACGACGAAGTTCCCGAAGCTTCGGCATGCTGAGTTTAACCACCTTCAAATGGCGATCGACAAAGCATTCCGTTATTCACCATATAGTTTTCGAGGACATGACCGCAACCCAAAAAGATAAGAATTTTTTGGTATCTCTGGTCACGAAAGCCTACGAACTAAATTTTAAAGATATAAATTCGTTTTTAGCCACATAATACGGTGGGTAATTGACACACCCTCAGAACACCTAACGAAGTATAAACTCAAAAACGCAGGCAATGATAATTCCTGTCTAGGGGGAAATGTCACGTGTTCAGCGTACGATACTCCTGTTGTTCGGCTAGCCCTCAGAAATCAACAGTATCATCTTGTTAAACAGAATTACAAAAAGGTTTTAAAAACTGGAAACATGTTTACCGCTTTACATTAAAATAAATGCCTATAGTATATTTATCATGCTCGGCTTTAATTTTAAGAATTCTACATTAAAATTGGTGTTCGAGTTCCGAATCAAAAGTTTATTTGCCACATGAGAACACATGAATTTGCGTTACCATATCCTGCCAATCGTATCCTACTGATGGGCTCGTATCCCTTTTATGAGATCATAACCCTTTGATGGGATAGTATCCTACTGATGAGATCGTATCCTATCATATCCTTCCGATCTTATCCTACTAATTGGATCGTATCCTACCGTATCCTGTCATTCGAATCCTACTGATGGGCTCGTATCCCTTTTATAAGATCATAACCCTTTGATGGGGTCGTATCCTACTGATGAGGTCGTATCCTATCATATCCTGTGGATCTTATCCTACTAATTGGATCGTATCCTACCGTATCCTGTCATTCGAATCCTACTGAAGGGAACGTATTCAACCATATCCTTCTGATCGTATCCACGATGGGATCGTATCCCTTTGATAAGATCATATCCCTAGTGATGGGATCAAAGAGTATCTTCGAATCAAACGCAGATGGAGCCAAATGCAGATGGAGCCAAACGCAGATGGAACCAAATGCAGGTGGAGTCAAATGTAGATGGAGCCAAATATAGATAGATGCATTGTAGCGCAAAGTATATTGGCGATCATATCCTATTGATGGGGTTGAGTCCTAGTGAGTTGAATATTTGTGTAAATTGTAGTTAAATAACCGTAGTCAAGTCTGTAGTATCGTACCCTACTTATGGGATCGTATTCTATCGTATACTGTCCATCGTACCTTACTTACTTTAATTTCCGTTCAAATCTTTTGTTAAATTTGCATGTATTTTGTCGAATGTGTTTCCAAACGTGCTTTCCTTTATTTTGAGTTTGCTTCCAAATGTGCTTCGTTTTTTATAAATGTTTGTCTTTTTTGACGAACGCGTGTCGGTTTTTGCTGAATATTTGGTAAATTGAGTGTCCTTTCGTTTAATTGTATTTCGTTAAATCTAAAGTCGCAATTGCATGAATCGTTTAAGGAACGCAAACCAGAGTGTGTTTAATGCCTCCGTGGTACCTGTTAGCTTCGAGCTGCCAGGCAACAAATGAAGTGCACGTCTGCGGTCCTACTCGGTCTACTTTCGCGACCTTGCGACAGACTGGGCGTCGCTCCATCTTAACGCTAATGGCTTATTTTCTTTCTTTCGCTCCGCCGGAGGGGAGGGCGCCCGGAATTGAAGAAGACGCAGAGCAGGTTTAACTCCATTATCCCCCCGCTCACTGGGGCCGGGCCCGGCATAGTGCCCGCGTGCCAGAGGGCTTAGCGACTACCGCGCGACCTCCCGCCGCCTGCCTCGGCGCCGACACACGCGCCCTTGTGGTCGATACTGCATTAGCATCGAGCAACGCGCGTCTGAGGGGCTTCCCCGGGTCACCTTCGTCACACGCGCTGGCCGCCCAACATGCCAGTGTTCCTTTTGTAATCGGTAGGGACCGGAAAAATTCACGGATTGAATGACCTCTAGGATAGCCTCCATTATCCTCTGCATTTCTCAAGCAATCACGCGTGTTCATTGGGTGCTAACTTGTGAGGCGTCTCCACTGGGTAGCTTGTGATTCGAGGCTTCTTTGGTCAACAGTCTGTCATTTGCCCAGAGAGCTCCAGTTAACCTGCGAGCCAATAGCAGAACCAGCAGAATTGTTCACATGTTTGAATTTTAGCCTATCAAGAAATGAATCCGCGAATTTTTCCGGTCTCTAATGTATGTCTAGAGACCGGAAAAATTCGCGGGTTCAGTGACGTTTAGTATGAACTCCACAGTTCTACGTACACTCGGTCAAATGCCACCCACTCATTGGCTGCTGTCTTGTGAGACGTCCCAACGTAGCAGCCTGTGTTTCGATAAAGCTTCGGTCGGGCGTTTCTCATTGGCTCAGAGTCATCCAGGTGAGTTGTGTGCCAATAGCAGAGGCAGTAATGAGGTATAACTTTTTGTATTTTAGCCTATCGCGAAATGTATTCGCGAATTTTTCCGGTCTCTACGTATATTTTGTGCAAAAAAACATTCAAACTACAAACAAGTATGCCGGCTTCAGCAGCTTCTCCCTCAGTGATTGGCCAGTAAAGCCGTTTCACCCTGTTTGACCTTGGCCATTCGGGGGAATGGGTTTGCTTCCGCACCGGGTGGCCTGTGGTTCGTTTTTTTCGAAATCAGACATGTGCCTGGGGATAAGCTTGACCAATCACTAAACTCATGCAGCTAGTCTCGAAATTTCGTCGCGAAAAAAGGCATGCTGCCCTTTTTTAGCCGGGCCGTTCATGATTGTATGGCTGTGATTATGGTGTGCTGGTAGTCTTGGACGTAGATCCCCTTGATAAAGGGGGGAAGGAGGACAGGGGGGATACTAAAATAAACAAGTCCCTAACTTGCGCTTGCAAAAAAGCGTGACTGTGTAACGGGTTTAATAAATAAACGTCAAAAATATGTTTAATGGAAAACTTTCTGTGTATTTTTATTTTTCTTTTTTTTGTAGGCATATAGGTTAAAATATGGGTGGTATACGACATACAAGTACTTTATCCAGAGATTACTTGTGTCAGTTAATAGAATGGAAATGTGAAACCACATCTGTGGTGGATAGTGCGAACGAAAGTTTACAAAGCAAAAAAAAAAAAATCATTGTATTAAATTTTTAATGAATTTTAACAAGATATGCAGTTTTAATAATATTTATCATCAAAAATCATGTCCAAAGCCGGAGACTAGAATTTTATCGGAACCATTACTTTAAATAGTTTAAAATTTAGCTCTGTAAATAGAATGATTCGCTAGTCGACTCAGCTGCTCCGGCAACTAATTCTAGCGGCGGGTGCGGAAACTACGTGCGTTTCGCGTCCAGAAATTTAGTTTTGAAACTCAATTTTCGAGCTTTTTTCACGCTCGGCTTTTATTTTAAAAAATTTCTACGTTAAATTTCTTTGTCCGAGATTCGCATCCTTCATCACGTCAATATTTTCGTTGCCGAGGTTAGATGTTCGCACATCTCTGGCGAGTAACTGAAAGACTTGCTCACAATTTTATTATTTTTGACGTGACATCGTCTAATGAATCGATAAACGCCGGCTGCACGTACGAAAAAGGATGACTTATTGTCCCGTTACGCACATAGTCCCGTTACGCTCATTGTACGCTTGCGCCGCATATATCTCTCTTCCACTCGATTGGAACAACCATCGATTTGACTTTTTCGAGGCACATTAAACTTGAAACACTCCCATTCGTTTCCTACTTTTCCTATCATCGTCCTATCCTTAACAGTATAACACAGTTTGGAAGAAGTTAAATAAAAAACATGTATAAAAGTTATAGTTAAAATAATCTGTTCGTTAAAGTAATAAACATATTTGAATTAATGAGTGAAAATAAAAGTAAATTTATCAATTAAACTGTATATTTCATTTCACTCCTTCTTTGTATCCATACAAAATAGTGATAATTCAATAAATATGATTCAATTTTATTCATAAAAGTAGGCAATCATTTCATCAATGTTTCGTTATGACGTTGTCACGTTAAACTATGGTCCGTAAACCGACTTTACAGACAATCAATTTTTTCGTAAAAGTCCAGAATTTTTATTTTTTATTTTCCAATGTTGACCTGCATTCGAAGCCATCAAAACGAATTATCATCATTTATGACCGCCGTATAACAGTGAAGATAATCGCGGTCGGGATCACAACCCCCCCCCCCCCCCCACCAGAGTCCAATCCTTTTAATTACCCGCGGACTCCACAGGCGGCCGAGGAAGGTCCGGCTATAATTGGGGGAGTAATCCCGCGCCATTTGCGCTCCTCTCATTGATTACACACAACTTCCCTTCGAGCGGAGACACAGCGTATCCGACGCGGCCCCATATTTCGTTACCTTGGGCTGGGTCGGGGGTCGTGTTGGAGGGGGGTAGTGAGGGGGGTGTTTCGCGAGCGCCGTTTAATGGCCCGCCCAACAACGGCGGCGGCGAGAAACGTCGTTAAACAGCCGAATGGCTTCCGCGATCCGGCCGAGGTAATTACCTCCAGGTATTGTTAATTTCGTCCGATATTGAAAACACGGGCGGACAACGACCGGTAGCGGAGCTACATTGGCAAAGAGCGGGCAAAGTCATTTGGAGAGAGCCATTTTTACATTTTTTTTCTCACGGAAATGTCAAGCGTTATGGCCTACTGAAAAAAAAAAGTTTGCTGAGAAAATCTAAATTAAATATTTTAGTATTATTACTTTCAAATTTGCATTGCATATATAATTTAAAATAAAGAAATGATAATGAATTATAATGTAAAATAATCACTTAATGGTTATTTAAATATTACGTTTTTAATAATTCCTGAAAACATTGCCTTATTTCACGTTCCTTCAATAAATTTTGACCGAACTATATGTAATTGAAAAACCTTAAACATTTTCTAAATTATGACATTTATAAAGTATTTAATCGTGTGGTTAGTTGGTGCTGCTTGTATAAGTTGGGTTGGTAACAAGTATGAAAAAAATGGACTTAAAACCAATTAATATATTTAATTTTTAAAACAATATTGAACAGCTATTGGACATATTTAACCTTTAAATGTATGGAATTTTCTTGGTTATATTACATTAAATGATGCGCTCGTGCTTTGCTATGGAAGTAAACAGGCAGCACACTCTCGCAATACCCATTATATATGAAGTGTGCGGAAAAAAATATTTTGTTAGTGCTGTTCAACGACATACGAGGCGTGATAAAAAAAAATACGGCAAAGAAATTTTATAGCAGCCACAACTGACTCTACATCTATTTAAAGTAATGAGTGCAATATCGTGATCCGTTGAGATAGTTAGTGTCGCTTTTGAACAAGTTGTGACTTGTCAGTCGGCTTCCAGAGCCGGAATAGTGAGGTCGCGTTTGCAGTGTCTGTCGGGCATCATGGATAGAGACCCGGAGATTTCGTGGAATAGTATGGCCTCAGAGTAGAATTCAAAGTCATGGGTGTGCTCAACCCATCTTTGCTTTGTGTTTAGGTTGATTTCCTAGCGGGAACCATTTTTATCCTTTGTTAATTGGCATTACCGATTTGGCTCACGGTCGTAGAGGGGCGTGTACAAATAACTGCGGTTCAATCGTGAACACAGTGCGATAGTGTGAAGGATTGCATTCCAATTTGTGACTCGATGTATGCGAAAAATTTACAAATCTCTATTCTTGGATTTCGATCAACGCGTTAAGTTAATGTTTTATATTCGAAACGGAGACCAGAAAAATAGGTGCGCATCGCTAACTAAGGAGATTATTTTGAAGGAGATTAGTTCAAATCTATGTAAGTTTATTACTTTGTTCGTTATATAATTATTCGCCGTATTATTTGATTACGCCTCGGACGATGAACTTATGTAAGCAGTTTAACTTTTTTGTATTTAGATATACGAAGATCAGTCAGTAACTAAATAGGTTTTGGAGTTCATTATTCGGCTATTTAATTATACCTGAATCCATTCAAACGATAAACTGAAAATAAACTGTACGTAATTAACCTGCAAATACATAATTTTAGTCATTTTTAATGAAAACTTTGAATTATTATTTATTTTACAATTTTTGTTCTAGACGACGGCCAACTGTCACTTCTATATTCTATGGGAGTTTTAAGACGTTTTTGTCGTAAGATATGTTCAAGTATAGAAGTAAACCTTGGGGAAAGGTTTTCAAAAATTGTTTTAAAAATTATATAAATTAGGAAAATTAAGTTAGAAACATGGAACAGGCTGCATTTACTCTAACTGTCGAGATGTATGTAATGAAATTACGATAGTCATTATGTAACTATTTAAGGCGGAGATAATTTGAATAAGGTGGTTTAAAATTAATAAAACATTTTACTAAAAAGACTGGCTTTAAAATAATTACTTTGAGGTGCAAAATGATCCCCCTTGGAGAATCTATGAATTTAATTTTAAGTCTTTATGCCCTTTAGTCTCCACGCTACGCTAACAAGTGGACAAAATAATCATTTATAATAAACACTATATCTAGTACACTAGTACAGAGGATGGATAAAGATATTGAACAGAGCAAGTTTTCTTTTAAGAATAACAATAATTAATTAATATCTAAATTAATGTTCAGTTTCCAACTAGTTTACTCACGTAGCATTAATTTTCTCTTTTTAACATACGTTGGAAAAGTTAGTTATAGAAATATTTGATATATATATGATAATTAATTTCAATTTAGGGATAAATGATATGAAAAGATTAAAATATATAATATTATAAAAGCACACGTACACCATGTGCCAGCAAACCCTGGGTATTTTGCTAATACCTACAGTGGCTTAACCATAATAATAAAACTAATGCAGTTAATTGCGTATTTTTGTTTATTTTGAATAATTGCTTCTTATAGTTGCTTTGTTATAATTATTTTCTAGAGTAAATCATAACCTCAGTCCCTCTGGTAATTTCAAATATTTTTTGAAATCGGTTTTCAAGATTGCTTCTTACAAACAAAGTAATGTTTTCTTTTTAAAATGTTAGTTTGGATTATAAAAACGGTATTAAATTGCACAATAAATTATTATTACATAGAAATTTAGTGAAATTTATGTGGTGTTAAGTCATGAATTATTGTTAGCATTAGAGGTTACTTATACTTATAATAATTAAAAGCATACAAATTAAGTAAAACCAATGACTAAGGACTAATAATCTGTGTCTATACTGTGCAAGACAAGTTGAAATAATGCTGTCCTTAAAGGTTCCGCCTACCCGGGCACATGCGCAGAGCTTCAGGAATAACAACGCAATTTCAAAACAACTCAAGATATCCCAGTGGGGTCTGCTTACGAAAAGCATTTAAGAATTTTCTGAGGGCCGAAAAGTACTTTTGATTTCAGATTAAGTTTTTAAACTGTATTTTTATAACAGTTAAAAAGTTTAAAAGGCGTGTTTTCAGAGTAATTTTTAGGCAAAAAACAACCGGTACAGATTCTTAAAATCACTTAATGGCCTTTGATTACACATTTATCTTCATTTCTCCGCAATATAATTTTAAGGTCGCCGCTCAAATTTCACAGTTGTCGTATGGACGAAGAGAAGACTGCGTGACAATTCACAGTCTTGCGCTTAGAGGCGATACCGCGCTAGGAAAACCAACGAGCGTTGCGCTTATCATCTCGCCTCACTAATACACACAAACTCCGATTAGAAAACGCCCTTAATATGTAATAAAGTTATACTTACAATTTCCAGTTTGACATTGGTAGATGATAATATGACATGTCTATATAAATATATTAACGGACGTTTCTTATGTATGAAGTAAGTTTCACTGACCTTCTTGTATGAAAAAAAATCATAAGGGAAACTGCATTATTAATGAACATGATTTCACACCAGTTCCACGCTGTCTGTCTGGAAACATTGTCGCTTCAAGAGTGCGTGTGTGATTGGTTCTTTGACAACTTAGGGAGAAGGATACACCGTTGTTCACTACTTTCATACAGAACTGTCAAAATTATGTGAAGTTATGTGAGATAAAAATTGCTCATGCTAAAAGGCTGTTTTCACCGTATCCTTTCCCTCTTCGCTAAGAAAATAATAACCATATTCGTTTGTAATAAAATAACTTAATTTAAAAATAATTATATTTTGTTGACACTTTAGACCCAATTAATTTAGTTCATTCGCATATAAACAAACAAACAATTTCTGTCATATATTAATTTGTAATTTCAAAATTTACCATTGGATTTTATTGATTTGTTTATTTAAAACGCCTCGTTTAGTAAATTAACCATGTTGTACTCATACACGAGTCACTACAAATGTAATAATTTTTATCATTCAAACGATAATGGAAGTGAAGAAAATATTTTTTTGATGGAAAATGATTTTTCAGATAAAATTATGTGTTTAAGGTCCTGCACTTTATATTTTAATTAATTATTTAAGGCAATAATTTATAAAAATCGTTTTAACTTAATATTTGCAGTGTTTATTGAGTTATTGGATTACATACAGTACGGATAGAAACCAAATATGATTTACGTAATATTAAATTTTATAACTTTATATATCCATCAAAATTAATTATTGATAGATTTAAAAATTAGAGACTAAATTACCTTTACAACTTTATTAACTCTATATATTGTTTTGCTTAAAAATAACTAGTAATTTTTTTAAAAATATACGTAGAAAATTTATGTTCTAAATCAGTTTTTCAAATAAATTTAATAAAGCTATTTTTTTTCATTATGTCACATATACGTTGCAACGTTACTGGTCTTTATTTATTAATTTTATTAATATTACTAATACTATTAGAATAATGAATGATTTAATAAAACTAAATAATCATTAACCTTACAACTACACATACAGGAGTAGGAAGAATAGCAAGGATACTCTTTATGTAATTTCTATGATAACCTATTATTTATTACCATAACACATATAGGTAGTGAACATTCCATAAAATGGTTAATTAAATTATTAATAATATTAACTTGAAATTCGTGTCATGTGGTTTGATTATTCTCTTGATCAATTGCAGGAATTAAGGTTGGCACAGAAATACAAATTCAAGAGTTTATTAGTAACAATTATTAAATCCTATTGCTTCCATTCACGGTGTAGGTTGTTAAAATTATTAATGTTATTATAATATTTGAGGGTTCCATGAAAATTATTTATTATTACCACGGCTATTAACTCAGGGTCAGCTACGACAAACTATTAAATCAGACCACTGGTTTTCGAATTCTACTTTCCAAACTGCAAATGTTGATGTTCTATACAATTTAACTGAATTTACTCAAACACATATAATGTTTCTAATTGGTTGTAAATTCATGTGCGGACTGGAGGAATTAACATGTATAAATGTCCAGGATGATGTTCCAAATCACGTCCCTTACGATGCGAAAAACGTATTCGCTAAATACGTAACTGAACTGTCAAATGAAGTCATAATTAATACTCATAAAAACTATGTGACGTCTGGTGAATTCTTTTAAGTATACTTACATATTTATTCATTTATTATTAAATTAAAAATTATTAAATTTTATTCATAAATGTATGCAATCATTTCATCAATGTTTTGTCATGACGTTGTCACGTTAAACTATCGTCCGTAAACCGACTTTACAGACAACCAATTTTTTTAAAGGTGCAAAATTTTTCATCGAAAGTTGAGTTTTTCTTGGTAAAATTGATATTCTGGTCTTCCCCACTTCACTGTTTGGTGCCCTTCAACCACCTCTGAAGACTTCATGTCGGAGGGACGTTATAAATAAAAATCATAATTTATTTAATCCATAAATCGTACCTAGCCCCACGTCTCGAGTCTCGGGCCTCCCGTCCACAACTGCTCATGGCTTTACGGCCCGAAAAAAAACATTAAAGGCCTTTTTCGTTAGCACGGCCATGCAGAACTACAAGTCTAAAGCACGTGCAGGAACACAAGTGCAGGCCGTTTTTACGCGCACTTAAAGCGTGCACCATCTGTATCGACAACTTTCACTTTACCACACACAACTGTTAAGCAGATTTCATGGGTTCATTTAATTTTTTTTTAATACTTTTTTAAAACTTTCTCTAGTCCAGATACTATGCATCACTTTCTAACTTTCATACAATATTTCAGCGAACCACAGAGGAAGTTATGGTTAAAATAGTAATAAATAATATCCTTGGCGTAAAAAGGCAATGTATTTTTTCTATTATTTTTCTACTCGTATGTTGATTAAACAGACAAAGATCAATATTTTGAGGTAATTCCCCCGTCCACCGCCCAACGGCGCCACAAGCGATGCCATCTCGTGTCGGGCAGTGGCACTAGCGTTATAAAGTGCAGAAGTTTTTTTACTTATGTCTTGGCGTCTTCTATAAATAATAATTATTTTCAAGGGTATAATCACGAAAAACATATTGTGTTGTACAAAGTTACAATAAAATTTTTTTTACATTACAAACTATTTCTGGGCAACTGGTTTCAAAATGAATATTTTGTAATAGTGCAGACATTTTTTTTCTGTGAAGTATCGCACCGTACACTGTTAAAAATGTTCACCTAAAATTCACGAAGCACGCTGGTTACAAAATTAACTAGGGATCTTCGTGAATTTACGTCCATCTTCGTAGGTTCACAGGTGCAGAGTTCACTTATGTACTTTGAATATGAATCAACAATTATAATGAAATTAGATGAAAAAAAAATTCAAAATCGTTCTGAGTCTACAGTGAAAAAACTTCGTTTCAATCAGGTTAACTCTTCTTTGTCAATTCCGTAAATTCACTGTAATTTCTAGCAGTAGGCCTATATGTGTTTCAGTTAATTTAACTTTACACGTTATTTTAAAGCTGGGCTGCACAAAGGCCGTGGCGGGAGGG
This sequence comes from Bacillus rossius redtenbacheri, assembly GCF_032445375.1. Classification (NCBI taxonomy): domain Eukaryota; kingdom Metazoa; phylum Arthropoda; class Insecta; order Phasmatodea; family Bacillidae; genus Bacillus; species Bacillus rossius. The sequence continues at coordinate 17,377,262 of NC_086330.1, forward strand.
ACTGTTGATTACTTCCCCAGCCTCGCCCGCTACTCGCCACTGCGACCACCGGTCCGAAAAGGTCTAATTTGCGCCTCGACATTCCGGCCTCGTCGCCCTTCTGCGCGCGAGAGAGAAGCAAGGGATGCGCTCCTTCGCGTCGGAACTGTTTTCCCCCTCTACATTCGCCACGAGCGAGCAAAATGGCTTGAGTGCAAAAGGGCAAGGCAAGGTCCTATTGAATATTCTCCTCGGGGGGAGTAGCTTCCTAATTTAATTTACATAAAATAATTTTTGGGTCTTTTTCCGGTGATTTTAATTTAATAAATAAAATAACTAACATTTAAAGTTAATAAATGGTATCTATTATAATTTAGTTATGTGATTTTTAATGGTAGTGAAATTTTAAACGATCCATATATATGTATTATTCTAAATCATGACTTGTATTCAATCGCGAATTAAAATTCTGAATGTAACAATTTTTGTAAAACCATTTTTCAGAACATCATCCATAGAAAAATATATATTCGGTTTGGTGGAATACCAATAAATTAAAAGTTTTTAAACTTTTTGAAAAACAAATGTTTATGTATGCACGAATGACTACTCAAATAAATAAATAAATAATTTTTTTACGAAAAATGCTCCACATGCCTTCAAAGGTTAAGTTAGTAATCAGCTGCTTTTTAAATGCTATAATTAAAATATATTGTCTTTTGAGTTTCTAAATACCAATAATAAAACACATATTGGCACGAATAAACCATTTGCAATCACTTACCCATTGCTATATTATAAAATTTTTATGAAGTAAGAAAAAAACACGAATTGGGTGAGCTTCTGATAGTGACGTAATAAGCGATGACATAAGACCAACTCATAGGACAAACGAAAAGATTATAATATTGCCTATGGCTGGTTTATCACACATTAAAAATAGTTATCAAATTTTTTGGATGTGTAAACATCTTAGCCTTCATTAAAAGACATTTGATAGAAGTAGTTTTGTGAAAATGGAACGGAAGTCGATGAACATAAATGTTACCCAAAGTATGTGATTCATCTAGACATTTTGGTACGTACTTGAAAAGCGAATGTTTTATTGATAAGTGTATTTGTCACTCTCGGAAGAGATTTTATTTTTGACGTGACAACGTCTAATAAATCGATGAACGCCGGCTGCACGCACGAAAAAGTGACCCGTAACGCACATTGTCTTGTTACGCTGTGTCCCGTTACGCTCATTGTACGCTTGCGCCGCATATATCTCTCTTCCACTCGATTGGAACAACCATCGATTTTACTTTTTCGAGAAACATTAAACTTGAAACACTCCCATTCGTTTCCTACTTTTCCTATCATCGTCCTATCCTTAACAGAATAATACAGATTGGAAAAAGTTAAATAACAAACATGTATAAAAGTTAGAGTTAAAATAATCTCTTCGTTAAATTAATAAACATATTTGAATTAAAGAGTGCAAATAAAAGTAAATTTTTAATTATATTGTAGATTTCATTTCACTCTTACTTTGTATCCATACAAAATAGTGATAATTCAATAAAAATGATTCAATTTTATTCATCAAAGTATGCAATAATTTCATCAACGTTTTGTTATGACGTTGCCACGTTAAACTATCGTCCGTAAACCGACTTTACAGTCAACCAATTTTTTTTACTTTGAATTTCGTGTCCAAGTTTAATTTTATAAGTTTATTTGCAACATGGACAACATGAAAACACAAGTGTTTGCTCGTTACCGAGGTTAGATGTTTACATATCACTAGCGAGCACTGAAGGACTAGCTCACTTTGTTTTTGTTTTCCAAGTGACCTAAGTTAATCTTAATTTTTCAGTAAAAAGCAGTGTTTAGCAGCTGAAACATGTACCTATACCCATAGTTTTATTCGTATTGGATTACGCCTGTTAATTTAACCCACGTTAATCTTTCGGAATTTCCATTGTTACATGTTATTTTAAATCTCCAAACATAAAATGTAAAATCTATGTGAAATCCAAACACTAGTTTTACAAACCTCTTAATGTATTGGAATATTGGTTGAAATATTTTAATCTTATTCTCGGTAACGCGCACTGATTGGATGTGGACCTTGACAGCGCGATTTTTCAAAAAATATTTACATTATATAATAGCTAAAGATTTTAATTTCATTAACAAGGAGATGGAGAATTACAGAGGAACTTGGAAGCTACATTGTAGCTCTATTGTCTTTATCGGTTCTGCTAAACAACATTGAAACTAGCTGGTCTTTGGTTGCCTAGATAAAATGTCTAGTGTTAAGTTTTTTACGAGTATTTTTTACTAATTAATTTGTAAATGTTTCGTGTCTGACGACACATGAAAACTTTTTTTTTTTTGTATTTTAAGTTTAGGGACAAGATGTACATTTGTGAATGCTTATGCCATATTATATTTTATGGTGAGTATTGAACACATTATGGTGATGGTACCTAAGTTTCTGCTTCTTTAATTATTGTTAGAGATATAAAGTATGGTTTTTCGACTGCCATAAATACAGGCAATAGGATATAATATATATTAGTTGATCCATGCATTTCTTAAGTCCATTAGTTAAAAATTGAATGACTTACAGCAGACATGGAACAGCTGAGTTGGATTTTAACCACATGAAAATTAAGACAACTTTACATTTTCATCCCTGAAAAAAATCTTTTTTGTGCTATACATATTATTCATAACGAGATCACAAAGACCATTTTTTAGTTACGTGTCTAGAACAATTCTGTAATACTGAGCAGTCAGATAATTTAAGAAAAAAATATTCCAATATATTTACCTATTAAATTAATTATAAATATGGTAGTAATTTATGAAATCGAAAGATTTGTTGTGTCTTGTTTAATGTAAGTATAATTAAAGTGTTATGTTATGTAGTTGTATGAGAGTATTAGTAGGTAAAATAGAAAGTGTAATCAGACACCAAAACAAACGCTAAGAAATAAAAAGTTATAAACTACACGGAACCCGCACATTGCTACTGATTACGATTATTTACTATAAAAATAATTTTGAATTAAAACTAAACATTTTCATAAAATAATTAAGGTTTTTTTGCTTAAAAATTAGTCTTTAAAATTAACGAAACATTGGGAATGATATACTGTATTTAGCAAAGAGACTTAAGGAAGTTTAGAGACTTTCAAATAAAAACGTAAATGAATCCTAGATTTAGAAACGCAATTAGTGTTGAAGAAGTGTCACGGCATCGTGTTTAAAGTAATAACTCGTGACCCAGGATGGATGATTTCTTGGATATTAGGCCTTGACGCGAGCTTAACAAATTTATTAATTCATTAGTTGGCATAAAAAAAAAGTTCACTGCGGGTTTTATGAGCAGATTTTATGAGCCGCTTCAGGAAGTGCGGTAACAAAAAAAAGCGAAAGCTTCGCCGTACAGCTCGCTTCCCTCGGAGCCCGCTCCACGCCCGACAGCTCGGGGGATTTGGACACGTTCTATAATAGGGCTTAACTGCACGTCCCCTCTGTTGACAAGAAGGCTGACCAAGACAGAGGGGCCGATGCAAAAACCCGCCTCCGCGGCTCAGATGGACAAGCGTCCAAGCGACACTTGGCGATGTCTCGTGAAACCCGCACCTGTTTAGTTTCACCTCGTGCAGATGATGCATGGATCCTGCCAATCACAGAATATATATGTATATATATATAAAATGCTGATTATAAAATGTTGAAACTATAAATTAAATAATTTTACTAGTTATTATGTTCCAGAGATTTAGGTTTCGTTGGGTGATACTTGGTTCATTTCGATTGATAAAATTCGTTTTCGAAATTTAAACGCAGCAATTCACAAGTTAATAAATTTTCTATGAATTAAATGTCACAACGAAAACACCAGTCGTTAGCCAACTTTAACTGATCGATTCGTAAATAATATAACATTACAAAGGTAAAAACCGTATATTTTTCAATAAATCTAAAATAATTTGTGTTTATGTACTTATCCAGACAAATCTTAAGTGTATGTACGGATAAAAACCTTACCGAAGGTAAGCGAACCAAATTGTTTATGAACTCAATTCGCAAATAAACTGACTCGTGCAAGAATAATTTTTGTGAAGTAGAGGCGAAGAAACGAACATCAGTGGGAAGTTCCAGGCTTTAACTTACGAGCAGCGAGGTGCATCTTATCTTTCGACACAATGACTTTTGGTAACAAAAAAAAAATATATCAGCTGATGAAAATGTTGTCATTGGTCTGTTTAAACTTTTTTACTAAAAAGAATAATGTTTTATGTTTCGCAAATAACTGTAACTATCACGTGAGTTTTTCTTGATGTTTGGTCGCTAGCAAACGCGATTCGATGTTGGTTTGGCAATGGAATAATCGTCCAGATAAAAACAAATTCATAAGTATATTATGCCCACGTGGTGGGACTTTCTGCGTGATTATATGATAATTTTGTGAATCCTTTGCTTTTCTTTAGCTGATGGTTGCGCCATATTGATTAGACGCTCAAAAAAATTGGCGAAATTGTTGTGTTTTGCATTGCTAAAACAGTTTTAAATTATTTTGCTTATAAAATTGGCCGTTTTTAAACTACGGAGATTCTAATTAATACTAACTAACCATCATCAGACATGATCAAGCACAAGCAACGCAATGTTTCTGGCGGGAAAATATGCCAATGACGATGTTTAAAAGTGACTTCAAATACGTGACAGCATGCCGATTCCTGACAATTCTAACTCCGTGATTCTGTCACTGTCACCCAGCTTCAAAGATAATCAATGAATAAATAAAAACCGTTACTTGTGTACCTGTCAATACCAATCTAACCTTTCCCGGCGTTAAGTCCTCACGTCCTTGGTTAAAAAAAAGTGTGTGTACTTACGTACGCGCGTTATAAGTTATACTTCATTTTGATTTAATACACTAAACTATTATTATATTAACTATAACAAAACTAATTAAATAAACACTCACTAATCACTATTAATTTAAACTTTATACCAAATAAATTAATTAATTTAGTAATATAATTGTTAAATTTTAATTAATTTTGAAAACCAATAAATATAGTAAATGTTTATTCTAATTTATTAATTTTAATTATCTATTAATGTTTAATGCAATTATTTATAATTTATAACTCAAATAAATTATACCTACCGAAACAAGTAGAAAGTGTTAATTTTATTTGTTGTAATAACTGTATCCTTACATTTAAAAAATATAAATTACTCTTTACTGTGACTATTTAAGTTGACCAAATATATTTCACGGTAGTTACACTATTGACTTGTTTCGTTTGGCACACAAATAGATTGGGTGTGTCCCCTATTTTTTTTTATGAAAGTGACTACAAGTAAATTTATGTTCCTACACGTGGGTCCGCCATCTTCCTGTGAAAATTTCGTTGCACGGTGCGCGCTCATTGTTAAAAATATTCACTATCATCATTTTTTTTTTCCATAACGCGCTTAAAGAAGTATTTAAAAAAGAAAAAAAAATTAGGCCACGGTTCATTACTGCCGCGGAGAGATTCCTCTCGCCGTCTGTTTGACGAGTAATTTCTGCTCGGAGACACAATCCAGCCCTCGGGCTGCTGCGGGGATGAGGAAAGGGGAGGTGGTGGGTGGAGGGTGGGACCGCGCATGCGCACCGCGCCGACGCCTGCCTCGCGCGCACCTACCGCAGGTCGTGCGCCGCTGGAGCGGGGCTTCAGTCGGCCCGCGCGCGCGAGGGGGGTAGCAAGAGACGAGGAACAGTCAATCGAGCCGAGGCATGCCGCGCCTCGGGCTAAGACCAGCCACGGCGGGAGGTCAGCCGAGCGAGCGGCGGGGGACCTCGGCGCCCGTGGTCCGGGCTGCCGCGACGCCGTGAGACGCCGCGCCGTCCGAAGCGATGGGGCCGCGGGGACGCCTCGTCCCGCTGGCGCTGCTGTGCCTCGCCGCGGGCGCCGCCTGCCACAAGGGTGAGGGTCGCATGCTCCCTGCCTCCCTACCAGCTGGGCGTCCTCCCTTCCCAGCTCAGACCCACGAGCGCGGTCTCGGAGACCAGCACCAGGAGTCCATAAGATCATCCCCCAGTTTCAATGGTACATTACGACAGTTCAATTCAGATATTCCTTAAGGGGCCCGCCTCGTCAGGGGTGTATGTGTGTTAGTGAGGCGGGATGATAAGCGCGACGCTCGCTGGTGCTTCCAGCGCGGTATAGCCTCTAAGCTCAAGGCTCTGAACTGGCGCGCAGTCTTCTCGTCGTCAATTGATAACTGTGAAATTTGTGCGGTGACCGTATTTTTATATTATGGGGAAATGAAGATAAAGGTGCAATGCAAGTCCCTTAAGTGCTTTCAAGAATCTGTACCATTTGTTTTACACCTAAAAATTGCTCTGAAAACATGCGTTTCAGCCATTTTAAACTCTTCTAGTAATACAGTTTAAAAACATGATCCAAAATTAAAAGTACTTTTTGGGCCTCAGCGAACTCTTAAATGCTTTTCGTAAACATACCCCACTCGGATATCTTGAGTAGTTTTGAAATAGCGTTGTTTTTCCTGAAGCTCTGCACACCGTGTGTGTGACCAGGTAGGCGGGCCCCTTAACACCAAATCACACATCGAACTAAAGGTTGACAGATTATGATCGCAGGCTTTCGCGGCCATTTACTTAGAGTTGTTGTAGCCGCGTCGAAGACGAAGATATACGATCGACGTTCAGGTTAACTGTCCCCCGATGACGGTTGACTGCAACGTCGACCGAAAACGTTCCGTTATATAATTCGCCTTTATGCGCGCGCCTGCACCACAAAAGGCCAAGCAACTCCTGAAGGTAAACTAAAACTTGTATTTGTGCACCTTGAGTTGTAAGGCGCACATCCAACCTAAAGTCCCAATATTCTTCCCACACTTTGGTTAACACGTCCGGGGTAGTGAAAGGAGTAGCCTCTTAAACTGTGTCTCAACTCTGGCAAATCATTAGGTAGCTGTAAAACGTAGCCACGATCTTTTTATAAAGCCACCAAAGAATAAAAGGCTCAAGGCGTTACGTCAGGTGAACGTGGAGGCCAGCGAAAAAAGAGCTCTGTCGTCTCGACCATTTCGACTAATCCAACGGCCGGGTCTTCGACGTTCAGACACTCTCGTGAAAAGAGATTGAAATGGGGGAGTTATCGCCTTCCTAGCGTCTAATAGTTTACAGGTTCACCCTCTACTAATTAGGGAAAGAGACATTCTTTCGCACTGCAAGTGAGAAACCAACAAATCAGTATTCGCTTTATCTAAAACCATTTGAGTTACTCTTTAGTTGTGACCTTGAACCAATGCTAGTTAATACTTACAATTGATAGTTTTAAATATTATAATTGGGGCATTCTTTTATGGACATTCTCTAGTTTAACGCGTCGCCTTTAGGGAGTTGTAGCCTAAACTATTTTGCTTGTAATGTGCACATGATTTTAAATAAATCCCTAATGTAACCCCATTTAATAATTGTATATAACTTTTTTTATCCACTAAACAAGACGTTATTGAATGATTTTATTCAACTTTTCGTTTCAGTCTTAGCATGTACTGAGAGCATGAAATCATCCGGTGAACAAGTTTGGATTAACCGTTAGCCTTCGTCTTAAAACTATAAATTTTTTAGTATAACCCTGAAAAATCGTTATTTTTATTTATTTTTGAATGGTATGCCAAAAATAAAGATTTTTAAGATTGATACTGCATACGAATGATTAAACCAAAACTTTAAACCACGTATTTTAATGCTTTATGTATATGCTGTGACTGACATAAAAATTTGCCTTTAAGTTTGGTAGTATCTTGTTTACTAGAAAAAAAATATCTTACAAACAATTAAATGTTTATATTATGAATTTATTTAATATCATGCGCAAAAACAAGAAGTATTAGAAGCAGTATAATTTAGCCTCTGCATATTACCTTGTAACGTGAAAAAGTGTTTGTTTCATAACGGTTGTGCGAAGAGGCTTGTGTCAAGAGCTGCCAAAACAACCTCTAACCACATGGTTCGAATGAAGTGGAGTCATTTAGAGGTGATGGTATCAAAGCGTGGATCCTCATCTCACGGCATCAGGGATCTATAAAGTCCTGCCTCGCAGAAACTCATATGGATGCTTGTTTATAATGCTCGATACATTCTAGTGTTATTCAATGTACTGATTACATAATTTCAGACGTTGTCCTCTCTAAATGGAACCCATTTTCAATCCCTCTCACTCAGACAATTCCTGATTAGGTACCTGATACCATTACAGGCAAATGCCATCACCGATTTCTTCCCAAAAGTGCCCTATTTCTGTCGTCATGTGTTACTTTCTCAAAAATCCTTTCTGCCTTACATAGAAAATATAAATATATAAATTACAACGTTATCTCTTTATAGATAGCTAAATTATTTCATTGTAAATTCGGTACATTATTTATACCGAAAATAAATATAGTATTTAGCTAGAGTAAGATAAACGCATTGCATTTAGCACACAAACAACAAACTGAAAGTTTCGTTTTGAATTATTTTGTGACAAAAAATCGTATTTTTTAGATTATTATTAGTGTTACGAATACCAAAATTAATATAATATTTAAGTTATGCTGTAATAGAGGATCGGATTGCTTAGGAAACAATATACATGCCATTTAACTTTGGCAAGACTCTGGGATCGAGTGAAAGTTATACTACATCAAAGTTTATGATAGTAATTTTTCCGTAGCTTTGCCACACGTGGGCGGATTTAAGAACAGCAAAAACAACCCCCTGCGAATGTGATTTTTGACAATTAGAATACAAACGATCGAACAGCCTGTATGTCAATGCTTCACAAACTTAAATTCGTGCGAATTTCAGATATGGATGATTGATAGAACTAATGCATAATGCGCCTAGGTACCGCTTTAAAATATAAAAATATGCCTCGACATCTCTACAATTTTTTATGACATTTCCGCTTCAATAACCAAAGGGAGTAAGGTCGTGACCGATGTTATCACGAAAATAAAATTAGTAAAAAAAATTAAATTATTTCAGATACTTTTTATACATAAATAATAACGTTTTATTGATTCTGTTTTCAGGACTCATTGTACACAAAAGTTATGACTTTTTTCATTTATTCGATTTTAAGGTCTTGTATCTCACGAAACTCATAAAATTACAAAATACAAAAATACGAATTGGTCATTTTGGATAAATATTTCACTATAAAAATGTATGACAGTTATTAGATTTTTTAAACTCTTTAACAAATTTGATGTTGCGATCAGAATATATGTAATAAATTGCAGTTAGCAGCGATACTAGTTTCAATCTAACTTTTTACGATTTTTTCAATTACTCATTACCGGTAAAGTTGCGTCGAAAGCATTTGCGTGATGCATTTATTTAAATAGTGCCAGATTTCAACCCCAAAACTCATGAAATATTTAAAAAAAAATGTATATATAAACCATATTATAGTACTGTGAGTGCGAAAAAAAAAGTGGTGAATGCATCCAGATTGAAACCAACCAAAATTCAAAATACAATATTTCGAATTGTCCAATTTTAAAACAGCCTAAATGAAACAGGTTTTACTTGCGGCTGTACTCACCAACGCACAATGCTCGAGCATGGGAAGACATTTATGAGCAACTATTTGACACCCAAGCAGTTCGACAACCTCTGTTAATTTTTTCATGCTGTTGACTTAAGTCTCTGATTTAAAATTATTTTTACCTCTTTAATTTGCATGATTAAGTTTCTTTTCATGCTTTCTTAATATATGTAATAGAAATAAGTATTTATTTACATTAACATACTGAGTTTTTTATAATAAGTAAAAAAAAGTTAAGTAAATCGGAAGGAATAATTAAAAGGTTATACTGACCCTCCCCCCTTCCTGACACAAAAATCTTTTGAAATTGCCTTTTAAGAACTTATAGTTCCTTTTACTTAGGGGAGTGTTCGTGTGGTCCTAATGACAATGCAGTTGATGCCTTTTAGGATAGGTCCTATGGAAAGTTGAATCATCATTAATGTTCCTTAATTTTCCTTATTTCTTTTTGCATATACGATTTGTTATTGTACTATGGTTACTGTGCTTGTCAAGTACGTATACGCTTAATTTTGGTTTAACTTAACAATATATAACTATTGCTAATAACGAGGTGAACTTAAGCATTATATATTTCGTTTTAATAACATTTCTCTATATTTATCCATGGATGTCAATAACTCTATGAAGAAGTATAAGTTAAATGGCATGTTTTTTACGAGAAATTTATAAAACAAATTTTTGTAGCACAGCCAGGAATTTATATGAAATATATTGCATGAAAGCTATTAGGGCGTGATGTGGATGTTAGAAAGAAAATAAAGGAAAAAATATATATTACATTTTCGTGATAAATGAGAGCTCCATAAAAATGTAAAAAATGCAGCGAACAGCCAGACACTTTTTTTCTCTTTTTGTTTTATATGTGTTTTTCAACTCGCTGTAGTGTAACAGATAAAAACCGGGAAATCAACGATTATGTTGTGTGCTATTTTGGCTTCTCTGGAACAATCGTAAAAAAATAATATAGGGAATCTTTAACATGTCCTAAATTTAAAAAAAAAATATATTTAAATATTTTAAGCTTGATGGGATCAACTCAAGGCAATATTTGTTGAAACGTCAAGGAATCAATATAGTTTTAAATGACTTTTATAATTAAATTGTTTTCAATAGCCATTTTCGTATTTATTTTCGTATTCTTGTATTCAACGAAAAATGGACTGTTCGTAACACGAGTTAAATAGATATGCAAGCAAAAGAAAAGAATAAAAAAATAGTTCATTCTAAAATTTAAACCTTTAAAGAATTCCTTAGACTAAGGGATATATATTAATTTAATTTTTAAATTTAATTTTTGTCGTATAGGCTCTACTTTTCATTTTACGTTTTACAAGGTATGGGTCTTTAATTGAATAATTTTGTGATATTATTTAGAGTAATTAAGCTCAACAAAGACAAAGAGTACATATTTAAACAAATAATGGTTATTTCCTTGTATGTTGCTGCAAAGATAGATTAATGCAAGTATTTTTTAATAAAAACTTAGTTTTCTTTCTGGGGAAAGTAATTACAATATAATTTATTTTGGGTAAAATAAAACAAAGGTGAACGCGGAAGGGTGTTCGTAAAGAAATATCTACGCAAGTACTAAATCGTAGGTGTAACTTAGTAATAACCTACTTCCTCTGTAACAATCCCTACTAATATTATAAATGCGAAAGTGTGTTTTTGGCCTGTCCTTTCACGCAGCAACACCACAGTTCATGTGGGATAGATCTATAGCGTTATTCAGTAATTATTTTTTTAAGCCAAAATAGCTGAACCAAGTGCAATACAAACATTGATTGTTTCTCTATATCCGCCACACGGTCATATAGTAAGGTCCGGCAACTTATTAACCTTTTCCTTTGGTGAGACCCGTTAAATATATGCACGTGATAATTTATTGTGTATTTCTTTAGCAATATTATTTGGGATAAATGACATATTTTCTTCTAATTGTAAGATATCAGCAATACCCTAAAATTTTGGATTCTTGGCTATTAGTAGTAATAATAAAACTATTAATTATAATCGTTTTTAGGGAAATGTGAAACAATCCGTATTCCAGAAACCTTTGAATTCGTATAACAACTGCCCAAACCATAACTTCGCGGTACCTAGTGAATCAATGGAGCTAATAACAGTTTAGTTTTGATTTTCCTCAATAGATGGAATTGGCTTGAATTTGAAACGCGCTGTTTCTTTGGTGCGTCCGTCGAACAGGATCTGAAGGTTGGCATCCAGGTTTAGCTGATGCGTAACCTTGATGCACAGAGATTGTATACCACGGTACCACGCGGTGCATCCCAGAGATGGGGAGAAACATATTCTTTCCGGAGTAGCTAAAGGTGATAGCGTGTTGAACACCCGATTCCCAATAATTCACAATAATTTGCCATTTAGATTTAAGAGACTGCGGTTACTGATGCAGTTAGCATTTACAATGACAATAAGCCCCAATGTCGAACATTCAAAGTGGCCGGAATTCTTTTGGCCATTTCCTGCTTCTCGTATTTTCAGCTCTCTGTTGGTCGTTCGAGAATGCCGAGTGCTCAACACCCAAACCTACTGGCGGAAAATAATAAATCATATTTTGGTGTCTACAGAAATATATTGCCTTGAATTTAAGTGTCAGGAACAACATAAATTTTACGACTCTATTTTGTCAACCAAGCAAAAATAAATGCACTATGAATCACTCTTTTTTATAAAACTCATTTTATATATTTATACATTCCCCTTTGGGTCCAATCCTCAAGTCCATGCAGGCAAAGTCACGGAAAAAAGAATGTAATAATATCAGACAGGTACCTACTTAATCTATAAAAAATATAAAAAAGATCTACGAATTAAAATATGAATCAGATAATTTTTGTGTCTATTTCTATAGTAAAAATGTTTCGGATTAATCACATACTTTCTTTCCAATGTTAAGATATCAGCAATACACTGAAATTGCGTGAGCAATCTGTGGGTTCTTGGCTAGTAGTAGAAGTAATAATAATATTAATAATAATTGTTTTTAGAGAAATAAGAAAAAATCCGTAGCCCAGAAACCTTTGAATTCGTATAGAAACTGCCCAAACCATAACTTCATTATAACTATACAAATTTTTGAGACGAAGTTATCCGCTTAATAAATTCACTCATTAAGTGTTCAAAACATGTGAATGCGCCTTGATATTTATGTATTTTCGGCAGGAAATGGATTTTCGGGTCAGGAGTCAGGAAGATTAGAATGAACTTAAGTGGACCAGACAACCCTTAGCTAAGGGTCGACAATAAACTAGTTCCTTTCGCCGTCCGGAAGGAAGAGTAACAGCAAGTTTCTTTATTGCGGGACCCTCGAATAAAAGTGAGATTTCATTCGACGTGAAACCGATGGAAACTCATCTTCTTGAGTGCCAAAAGCTGGCACTCGTTTTCACGTAAAGATTCATATAAGGTTGAACTTCTTCGGTACTAAATGTAGCTGCAAGATGAAACTTATTTCCTTATAAGTGTAAAAAGTAGCTCAGGAACATTTAATGTTTTTATTTTACTATATAAAATTTAAAAACTATATTAAATAATTTTTTTAAATTATTTTCAGTTACAACCAGAGCCTTAGATGACCTGTTTATAATTGGTTTTTGAGGCCATGATAAGAAACCCGAAAATTTTGAGAGTTTATTTGACGCAGTTAGACACCGACAGTTTGTTTTTGCGACATCTTCAATGGAACTTGAGTTGTTTTAAACCCACCCCAAATTAGTTCAAACCAACAATAAACCAAAAGAAAACGAATTTTTTAATGACATAGATGTCATTCAAGAAGTGAAATACTTCTGGAAAAAACCGCGGCCAAAGATCATTAAGAAAGGCCATGTAATTTTCGAAAAAAAGTAAGCGATTCTTTCATTACTTGCCAGTGATGTGTAAACATCTACCCAATGTAACAAGAAAATTATTGTGTTTTAAAGTTGTAAATAAGTTGCAATACGAAATTTGGACAAGAAAGTTAACTTTGAATTTTTAAAAATAATGCCAACGTTAATAAATGTACACAAATTTTGTTTTCAACTACATTTATGGACACAAATCACACGTAGTTTTCACACTTGCCACTAGAATTCGCTGCCAGAACCGCTAGGTCGGCTATCGAATCATCCGATTTGCAGATTGAAAGGTTAAGTATAATGGAACGGCTCCGATAAAAGCGAAAAAGACTTTATAAGATACAGGTATTAAACCCCTTCTTTCGACATGATTTTCGACACTGAATGTTTTTTTTTTCAACATGGCCCATCTCGTTGAAATTCATTAAACCTTTGATTGTATAAATTTTTCTATTGGCTTTGTGAACTTTCAATCTTGTTATCCGCCATAAATGGCAACCGTGGTTACGCAATTCCGTTCCATGCGACTTTCGTTCCATTCGCGAAATTACTCCTACCAAATACCGTATATAAGAGCTAAGATATTTACACAGCACAAAGATTTCGAGACCAGCCGTGTGTTAAAACACTGTAGCATCTTCAGTGTTTCGTGATTGGTAGGTGCAGGCATTACTCGCGAATAAATCAGAACGCCTGTTAGACTTCAACAAGGTATATCCACACCGACGGTTTCTTCCTTGTGATTGGCGGCCGTCGGCGAGAGAAGTCGTTGCCTCATTTGGCCGAGCCACTCAGGACGTGTTTGCTTACGCCCTGAACAGCTGTGTTTGGCAGTTTAACAATCGACATGCACCTGAAAGAAACTCATCCAATCATGACACAGAAACGATGATACATTGTTTTAACTTTCAGCTAGTCTCATGGCCCTACGCATGGCCCTAGTGATTGGTCGAATTTCTTTCAGTTGCATGTCATCTGTCAAAACACGGATCACAGCCATCCAGTGCGAAAGAAACATCCTGACGGGCCCGGCCAAACAGGACAATGACTTTTCTTGCAGACGGCCACTAATTACAAAGGAGCAGTCGCTAGCTTGGGCATAATTTTTGCAATTTAATGAGAGGTCAGATTTATTGGCGAAATAAACCTGCTTCTACACATTATCGTCCAGTCTAGCGTGGAGGTAAGTGTACCTGCGAAATTTCCAGGTCACTATAGTCATGATAGAGCCAAGCGAAGAAACGTTTTTCAAAGGTAAAAGTAATGATATGTCACTACAACTTAAAATTGTAACTTAATTGTACATAGTCTTGTTCATTGCCGTTATATTAATATTTCTCTAATAATCTTCCTTTTACATTCCCTACAGTAGTTCTGAAAGAATTAAAAAATTAATTCCTTTTCGTTTTAAATGCCATTCAAACCTATATTCTCCTATTTTTATAATTTATAATTTTTAAATATTTGGTATGTTGTATATACTATTTTGCTTAAACCATAAAATATATAAATTTTATAAAGTTTTTATGTTAAATATTTTGTCATCCATAGCTGTAATTAATGAATTTATTTTTTATTTTTTTAATGGTTGTGTGTTTGTTGTCAATCTTTTGTCACTATTATTGTTCATTTATGTATTTGTGTTAGTTGTATCGTGCCTACCATCTAAGGCCTTAAGTCGTAGGTAGGCATGTAGGCCTAACTTATTTTAAATGTTAAATAAATATTTATATTAAATGAAATTCATTTTTTCTGACACTGATAAAACATTTGAGCAAAACTTTATAAAACATTAAGTGGACCACCTGGATGGTTGCGCTAGACCTTAAAAGGACTTATCTAAGATCGATAAGGGCGACACTGCTTCGCCTATCACACGCCTTTTCACCTCTACACGTCAGGCGTACTCGCATTTTTCTGGGACTTAAAGTGTTGACTGACTTTATAATTGACGGAATATTATAGATGAAGGCTTTTGGCGTATCAGCTTGCCTTTAATATTCAACAATAATATGTAGGCTAATGAATTATTTATGCCATAATGTCCGTGAAACTCGTTCCAGCAATTTTCGGAGTAAAATAAACACGTGTTAAGACTGAAACTATAGGCACAATAAAATTTAAGAAGAGCACATTTAATGGCTTTAAAGTGGTGTTTGTAATCGTACGCCTTTCAGAAAGTCTTGACCGTTTTTTCAAATTGCGCGTTAACCCACGTAACTCTGTACGCTGCTAAGTATACCCCAGCGTGTAAATCACCTAAAGCGCTTTTTTTAATTGAATATATATGTTACTTGTATGTGAACCTCATTTGTAACTTTTCTTTTAGTAACTTTTAAAACCTCAGTGGATGACTGAGTCTTAAAAAACATGTATATTGGAAGCGTGTATGATGATAGTATCATTTATAATATTTCATTTGTCAGATTCTGCTATCAGGGCCGGTTTTTCATATTAAGTTGTCTTTCAAACAATCGTTCTCCGAATCAGTTTGAAAAAAGTTTCCAAGACTTCATATCCTACACTAATGTTTACGTCTTATCACAATTAGCGTGAGCTATACATGCATCATATGTTCCAGCTTTTACCTACATTTAGTATTTTTGCACACTACTCACTCCCTAGTTAAAGTTTCCTAGAAACTTTTCTCTCGCTGCCTACGTATCCATTTAATTTTGTCTTTATTTTATAACAGAGTATTTGAAAATATTATTTTTAAAATTTATGTAATAAATTTTTATATTTACAATTAAAAACATTTAGTTAGTTATGATTGATTATTTAAATTTAATTTACATGTAATGATTTTATGTTATTTGTAACAGATGCTATATTCTATTTTGTTATACTTCATATTTCCAAGAGAAAAAATTATCACCTATTTAAGTGCGTAGCTGTAGTTATTTTACAATTCGAAGTGAAAAATACCTCAGTTTTTTTATAAACCTTGTTAGTCACAAATATATGAAAAAAATATTTTTCTTAGCTGATACTTCTTGGTAGTCAAGGAGTTTTTTTTACCAGAGCGCACGTATTTGCAAGGCTCCAGTACCTTACAGCTAAGGTTTTCCGTCCAACACATCACACGCGCGAGCAAATAGAGAAAGTTTTCACGCGTGAGGGGACATGTTACTGGAGTGGTATCTATCGAAATTGCCCCTCGAAATTTTCCTCGAAGCTCAAACATCAGATCTCTTTCTCGCGCCGTTGCCTTCGGGCTCGAAAAGGCCAAAGTCGGGGAGAAACCTGTCAACGCGTCGAACAGAACATCGCACGAGTGCGAGCGAAGAAATAACTGCCATCTTTGCCGTTCGAAGAAATGCTCGTGATAAGCAAAAACCTTTCGCCACGGCTACGTCTTCCCCGACGATACCCCCCCCCCCTTTTTTTTTCACTCTCACTCTCTCTCTCTCTCGGACTTTCTTTGTGCTGCAAGTTCATGCCCCCGTGTTTCTTCCGAGAAATAACTCGATTTCAACTCCGAGTTCACACAACAGGGATATACAAGCCACTGTGGCGAAGAAAATTTCCTTTTTATCGAAGCGCAACATGTTAGCTCTCGGTATACGACAATTGGTAGGAGTAGTTTCGTGAACGGAACGGAAATCTAATGTGTAACCATGGTGGCGAATGGTGCGAAATTAAATTTCAAAAACCCAAAAGGAAATATAATAGTAATATTGGTTTGATGAATTTTAACAAAACGGAGAGTCCTTTAATAAAATTTCTGGCCAAAATTCAGGTCCAAACCCAGGGTTTAATATTTTTTAAAAGTGTTTTTCGCTTCAATTAGAGCCATCTCATTATAAAGTTAAAAAAAATTATTTCTGTAAATTGAATGATTTGATAGTCGACTTAGCTGCTCCGGCAACGAATTCTAGCAGCGGGTGCGGAAACTACGTGAGAATTGCGTTAAGAAATGTAGTTGAAAACACAATTTTCGTGTTTTCATTACGCTATTATTAATATGTTAAAAATCGTGTCCAATTTTGTATTATAAGTGTATTTGCAACATAATAACACATGAATTCGCTCATTACCGAGTTAAGATATTACAGATCCTCTGGCGAGTACTAAAAGACATGCTAATTTTTTTTTAATATTTTATATTTATCGTGTATGGCCTTCGTGGCGTAGTTCTTGAAAGCCAGCTGTATTAGGATCTAAGGTTAGTTCAAATCTCAAGGAAGGCAAATATTTTTATGGATGCATTTCTAAAACCAACCTCTCATTAACTTACAAATTGTGGTATAATTGAACCTGCTTAGCTGAAAGGCATTAAAAATGAATGAACTAATAATAGCAACTATGAAGTTATGTAACTAGAATTAACGTGATTATAAATTTAAAATATCAGTGGAAATATTTAATACAATTAATTTCTTGCCAATGAAATTCTTTGCTCTCACTTAAAAATAGTTGCAAGTGGGAAGTCCGCGAGTAAAGAAACGAATTTCAAGCTCGGAAAAAAATTATTCAAAATAAATTTTTATTTAGTATTTAGAGGACAAGACAGTGATTAAATTAATTACTTTTGTTCGAATCATTTAATTTAAGTTTTTGCATAGAAAAAATTAATTTCGATAACCAGACCAGGGTGATGATACACTTATTATCATAGATTTCATTTAAGCAGCATGCTGTAGTCATTTAATGGGTGGCCAATTTTATTATGTGCATTTGTAACATTTCAAGTGATAAAAAAACTCAGTGTAAGTACATTTTAATGCTACACGTAACTTCATCGCCAGGTTCTGTCATCTACTCTTTCTTTGTGATGATAATGTTTTTGGATTTTTTTTTTTACTGTGCCTGCGCAGACCTTCCCACACACGTATGTCGCAAACGTGATTACAACCACTCATCTCCGGCACGAATAGGGTTCGCTGCCTCCGCAAGGCAGCGAGGGGCCCTGGGGGGGGGAGGGAGTAGGGGAAGTTTCTAGGAGATTCCGGCGACAGCTTATTTCTCCTCCCAGAGATGTACATATCTCTTCGCGACGCGCTGCAATGTGTCTGCAAGAATTCCTGCTTGCTTTCCCTTTCCCTCGGTCTTCCGCTTTGTCTAGCTCCAGCGTCACTTTATCTCTCTCTCTCTCTCTCTCTCACCTGCTACGCATTTCGCGAGTAATTCTGTCCCTTTTTGCTTTCCTCCCATCCTCTTCCGTCCCGAGAGGCACTCTGCTGCAATCTGAAAACATGACGGCTTCAAGTATGCGCTGCATTCCTTACGACAAAAAATAAAATAAAATTGTGAGCAAATCTTTTAGTACTTGCCTGAGATGTGTAGCATCTGACCTCGGTAACGAGAAAATCCACGTGTTCTCATTTTGCAAATGAACTTATTATAACTAACTCGGACACGAAATTTAACGTAGAATGCTTTAAATTAATGCAGAGCATAATAGATACCTATGCACAAATTTTGTTTTAACAAGTTTACGTACGCCTATCACAAGTAGTTTCCAAACCCACCGCTATAATTCGTTTTCCACTATCGAAATTTTAAACTATATAATGAAAAGTCTTCGATAAAAGCGACGAAAACATTAAAAAAAATAAATTACGGCTGTAGACATGCATTTCGACAAGGAATTTCATTAAAAAATTGCCCATTTTTTTTTTAATTTCATTAAACTGTTAATACTATACAGAGTTTATCTTTGGCTTTGTGAACTTTATGGTTTGCACCATCCGACACAGATGGCAGCACGTGGTTGTTACACAGATCCATTCCTTGACTTCCGACGCATTCACGCAATACACATAAAAAAATTGTCGCTACACTTTGGATGTACCTAGCAGCTTCGCTCTGTATCGGCGAATGAAAGCGGCCACTGCTTCATGTCGCATCGCTGAGGTGAGCTCATTTTCTAACTGCACGGAAGATTTTTTAATCACTGGCCAACGGAGAATTGATCCCACATTTCAGCTCCTTCTGCCACATTGGTGTTTCCCTCTTTCCTCCTCGCGACATTGCTCTGCAGGTTTCTTCTAGACACGCTCACGTACCACGTTTATTGTATAATTTTCCTATCGTTACCATTATTGCAGGGCTATTCCGGTAAATTTTTTTCACAATAACTCTCTTGTATTATACATGTCGTTATTAAGTTTGTCGCCAGAATTTTAACAAGTGTAATCCAATGCCGGTAGTGGGTCAAGCAATATTTTTTATGAATAAGGTAATGTGCGTGATATATTACCGCTCGTAAATAACTTTTACTATAGCGATTTAATACAAGTTAATAAAGAAAAAATATATCAGAAAGTCTTATCGTACTAAAGAGTAAAATAAAATGACTTTTACTTATTATTGTAGCTTCACTAGCAAATTTAGACTTGCTACATTTAAAAAAAAAGTAAAATTCCGTAAAACTTTCCAACGTAAATAATTTCATCATGTACTTCTAAATTAATTCGAAACATTTATCTTCTACATTTTATCGATTTACTACAAAATTTTATTTTATGATTTTTCGTTAGGCTTTCTTTGTTTTTGACTGTAAAAAATTTATAAATGTCAATTGAAAATACATTATACATGTCAAAAATAAAATGCATATTCTAATTTATTATTTTATGAAATTATAAAGTTTTTTTTGTTAAATTTAAATATTATTTTACACCTTAGTAACAAGTTTATTCTCTTTGTTTATAAATATCTGGATACTTTCTCAAAGCGGTTAGTTCACAGGACTGCTACAGATAATCTCAGAAGAATACACTTTTGTATTGAAACACAAGATTTACCTTGAAGGTACGTAACTCAGTTCAAAAGAATATGCAATATCTTTATCGTAGAGATTCCACTCTGAGGAAAGGAAAACTTTAAAGCAGTGTCCTGGGACACACAGTTTTTCCGTTTCAGTCTTCGCTTGGGACTCGTTTCAACTTTAGCGATGAGATTCAGTAGAAAAGTAGCAGATATGAACTGCTTATTGACGCTTAAGCTTAAAGTTGAAGTGTGATGTAGTTGCTTTTATGGTAATAACGGTGTGTGTGTGTATGTATATATATTTTACATATACATACATTAGCTAGTTCTAAAAAAAAAAAATTATAGTTGTAACAAATTTTTTTCTTTAACATAACCTTTCCCATCACATAGAGTTAAATAAAAATATTTTAGTCACATAAACGTTTAATAAGAGAGTTACCACTGTTTTTTGTCAGTAATAAGAGTCTGATATTAATGATAATCTATATCTACTTTAGCCGTAATAAAACATTTTGCAAAGATTAAATAGTTACTTTTTATTTAAAGAAACAAAAGTTATGTTTAGTGCACGCATACATTAATATTTCGAATTAAAAAAAACAATGTTATAATTTATTGAAACAAAAAAAACTATATCCAGTTCTATGTGATGTTATTTTTAATGTTAGTAATGACAGCCAATGTTTTTAATAATTTCCTTCAATTTCTACGCCATCTACTCCCATCACTGTCGCAAACCTTTCCTTTTTTGCCTTTTCCACAGTTCAAGCTCTTGGCATGTTGAGGACATTGGTAAAAATGTTTCACTTCAGCTTGTTGAATAAAGTTTCTTGTCATAAAGGATGTATTCTTGATGTTCCCACAACTTTGTTTGCATGGACAAAATAACTCAGACAGGTTTTTTTTATAGAAAAAATGAACCATTATTGATTAATAAAATGAATCCTAAATTCAAAGTTACAACAAATCTTCTCTATAAAGATAATGTTTTTCCTTAAAGTTCATGAGGAAACATAAACAATAAAACTGAAACACTACCTTGAAAACATAATAGGTGTTAAGTAGGTATACATGATGGTCCACATACACAAAACTAAATGTAAAAGTACCTTAAAACTACTTTCAAAAATTTAACTTAAAAAATCCGTAATGTACTTCAGTTATTGCTTGGGATTTATTTATTTATGAAATAGGCTATTTAATAAATATTTTTATTTTAAAATTTCCAACTATTAGTTACATTAACATTTATATTTAGGAATGTAATTATCATGATTTAATATATATTACTATACGAACTTATAACTTGTTTATGGGGTTAATACATGACTTCATTAAATGTCAAATAAATAAATTCAGCAATTTTTTTTATTTTTTTATAGGGGTAGACCAAAATGTTCTAATTATGTCTATTCATTTAATTGATTATATTTATGCTGCATTGATGTTGCAAACCTGACGTCCGGTATTTGTTTATAGTAGGCAATCGAGCGAGGTAGAAAAACGTTACAAATTGGATTCGTATACGGTTGGAACCATATCCTGCCATTATGACTAAAGTTTCAGTGGTTTTTTTCAGAAATTTGACCTCTGAAAATGGTGGAAGGTCAATCAATACCTTAATATAGACCACTGTAAATTTATTTACCGATCTTCCTACATACTTGTACGTGTTTGTCTGCACGGACCACGCTGTCAGCGAGACAGCACGTAAAGACTCAATAATAATGGAAAATTTTCATATTAAAGAGGCCTATTTAATAAACAGTGAAATTTTGTCTAATGATTGTTCAAAATATAAACTTTCTTTATATGTTCACATTTATTCAGTGTTCTTGCTTTTTCAAGGGCCCACTATTCGTCCCGAGATTAATTTTCTATAGCTTGATATAGTCATTGCATATTCGGAGTTTATATCACCTGACGGAAAATAAAAAGAACGGTACCAACCAAAATTTTAAAATTTTACGAAAGTTTAGCTAAAAAAATACATTAAAGAATCTAACGTGCTTCAATTTGAAGTATTCAGCTTCAAATATGATTTTAAAATTTATTGCTTAACCCTTGTCATTTTTATCGTCGTTCTTTTAAATCATAAGAGTTTATGACACATTAAGTGATGAATCACAAATGCTCATACTTAATTAAAACCTAATAAGTTTATCTTTTTCTCAGGACATTAAACCTGCGTATTGGGTATATGAAGAATAAATACTTTTCAGAGAATAATATTTTTTTACAGATAAGGTAAGGTTTATGTTGTTTATAAACTGTGATTATATTTATAAGAGATATTTAGGTGTTTATTAATGAGTTGGTAGAATTACTTTAGAGCTTAAATTGCTGATAATGTTTTACAATTTTTTGTCTAGTTTTAAGAATAATTTTTTTCAAAGCACCGTGTTGAACTTTTTATTCATCACTACGTCAACAATAACAGCAAAAATAAGTATAAGTACCATCAGGATTTTGTAATAATCGGTCAATAAAATTCAAATTGAATAATGTTAAATATTTTGTTCTATTTTTAATAATGCTACTAAAAGATAACGAGATAAATAAAGAAAAAAGTTTGTATGTGACTTACATAAATAAAATTGTTATTTATGTCTCAGATTAAGTTAAGAAATAAGCAAACGGTATAAAAATAAGTAAATATACGTAAACTAAAAACAAATCAAAAGATAATTTTTTATTGAAATTTCAATTGGCCCACGTTTAGTAATTTAATAAAAATAACATTTACACTTATATGTTAATTTTTGGGGAACACGGGGTCTTACGTACTTTTATTTAAAATGAATTATCTAACTTTGACGTGGCTTACAGTTTTCCAAGAAGGAATAAGTTAGAGTTCCACTCGATTACGTCGCCGGACTTGCAGGGGAACTTCTTGCAAACATATCAGCCCTCGCCGGAGTTCATGGGGCGCCTTCACCTCATACTCCGGGAGCACTTGTCAGACACGTCGTGGAGTTACGAGCATGTGCTCTCCTGCTCCGGGCCCCGGCAGGAAAACCTCCGCCCGCATCCGAGGACGGAGACAAACTTGGCATACTTATGCCCCTCTCTCTCTCTCTCTCTCTCTCTCTCTCCCGAGGGTGCTCGCGCCGACGAGACGCGCCACTTTCACTTCGACTCCCCCAGGTCGAGGACGTATAGTCACGGCTCTCCCACGACTTTCTTCGAACACGACAGAAACTCTACGTCCTTCAAAAGATTCATGCGATGGGGAATTTCGATTTAATGCAGTTTTTTTAACATACGCCATTGCTTGATGTAAGCTTTTGGACATACGTCATTGCTAATCACATATATGTCTGTAGAAAAAAACTAAAAAATACCCAAAAGACAAAAATACAAATTAAGAAAAAAATTGCTGTTGTCAACAGGATATAAACACCAAATCATATTCCATAACAGGAATATGGTGAATAGTTATGGTCTTTGTTTTTCTTTGTTTGTTGACCATATTCCTGTTATGGAATATTATTTGGTGTTTATATCCTGTTGACAACAGCAATTTTTTGCTTAATTTATGTTTTTGTCTTTTGGGTATTTCTTAGTTTTCTTCTACATACATATATGTGATTAGCAATGGCGTATGTCCAAAAGCTTACATCAAGCCATGCACTCCCATTGCACAAATCTTTCAAAGATAATATACGCAATTGCATGTCATGGTACAATTGCGAAAATAAAATAAAAAAATATGAAGATAAATATTTACAGAAAACAAGACTGAATCAAGCTGATGTCTGACAAATGCGACCAACTATAAAACTAAACAAGAACAATGGACAGAACAACAACGACAGAACGGACAAAAAATATTCCACCTCTAAATATCAGACAGCGCATGAATTCCCTTGAAAGCACTTAGTCATGAGAAATAATATAACAACACAGACGAACATGGTGGGCTAACAAAGACGAGACTGTTTATTGTCACTGAAACCTTATGTGTTCGTCAGTGCTATCGTCGTTGTGTTGTCCAATAGTACTTGCTTATCTAAACTGTCGTGTTTGTATGTTTTCTGCGCTGCCTGAATTTAACTTGAGAGCTAAGATGTTACTCATCAAACAGTATCGAGTAACAAATGATCCGCATTAAAAAGAAAACTTACCGACATCAGGAAGTATCGATACGTTTTCCGCGTCGCCACCACCCAGCTGTAGCAAACCGTATGCATTCGGTACGGAGTAACGGGTTCGCCATCTAGTACCGAGTAACGAAACGTTACACACGAATGCATTACGTTATTCGCATTTTTTCGTAGTATGGGTCATCAGTTCACTTGTGGTTATACACTTTACCTATTAAATCAAATTCAATTTAGAATGACTTAAACACAAGCCTGGTTCAAAGTGAAAAAAATGAACCTTACGCTAATTGGTATAATTGTATAAGTATGTTTTCTACAAATTACGAATTTTGCGACGCCGCGACGTCATACTGTACGCGTACGCAGCACGACTCGATTCGTTCCTCTAACATAAGATATAGCATCTTATGAGGTAACAGAAGTAACGAGTAACGTAACGATACGATAGTAACAAGTACTAATTGTTATGGTAACGAATACATACGGGTACGCTTTTTTGACGTGACAACGTCTAATAAATCGATGAACGCCGGCTGCACGCACGAAAAAGTGTCCCGTAAAGCACATTGTCCCGTAACACTGTGTCCCGTTACGCTCATTGTACGCTTGCGCCACATCTATCTCTCTTCCACTCGATTGGAACAAACATCGATTTTTACTTTTTCGAGGCACATTAAACTTGAAACACTCCCATTCGTTTCCTAATTATCCTATCATCGTCCTATCCTTAACATAATATCCCAGATTGGAAGAAGTTAAATAGCAAACATGTATAAAAGTTATAGTAAAAATAATCTCTTCGTTAAAGTAATAAACATATTTGAATTAATGAGTGCAAATAAAATAAAATTTATCAATTAAAATGTAGATTTCATTTCACTCCTTGTTTGTATCCATAGAAAATAGTGATAATTCAATAAAAATGAATCAATTTTATTCATAAAAGTATGCAATCATTTCATCAATGTTTTGTCATGACGTTGTCACGTTAAACTATCGTCCGTAAACCGACTTTACAGACAACCAATTTTTTTCCGTTACTTTGACACCTCTGGTCCGTGGCCGTGACGAAATACGGCGCGCGGCTGGCAGAGGTCTCTGGCGGCGGCGAGTGGAAACAGCGGGCGGGTAGATGAACTCCCGGGGCGCCAGCTGTTGCCTCGCTGACGGGTGAAGGGGGGAGAGAGAGAGGCCAGAAGATGCGGCGTGATGGATTGCGAAGCGAGGGTGACGGACTTGGAGATTCGTTGGAAGGACGTTAACGCAGTAGGGACCTGGAGAAAGTTCTACAAAACCTCAGTCTAAATTTAAGAATATATACGCAAATATAATACTCATGTTCACGTAAAAAAAAAAAAATTCTGTACTTTTAAAAACAAGTTTCGTTTGGAAACCAGTTGACTAGAAATAGTTTGTAATCGTTTGTTTAACTCATGACTAAAATTATTTTTGCATACGAAAATAATACGCTTTTCAAAATGGTAATGAGTATTTATTATGAAAATTGGCGTATTATTTATAGGTTAATTGATTTTTAGTTCAAGCATAATTATTTTTTAAACACACGGAAAGGATAATCGAACATTCAATAGTTGGACTTCCTTAAAACACAAAAAAAAAAAAAATATAGCTAACGAGGAAAAATAGAGACAACTCCTGAAACGCATTAAAAGTCACGTGCATTTTTACATACTCTCTAATAATGTAAACCAGTTGATACTGGAAAGCTATGCAGGGAACAGTTTGCAAATAACTTTAACTGTTGGAGGTAATGGGACAACACGAAGCATAAATAACCGGGTAAGAATCCTAACCCAGTATCAATGCAAACACTATAATGTTTTGATAATTTGCTTTTCATTGTAAAAGTATAAATTTATAAATGTCAGCTATTTTACATGAATATATCTGTTACGTAAAAAATAATTAAAAATACATTGGAGGTGGGTAGAGAAAGCGCTTCAAAACCTCGGTCGAAATTTTTAAAAACCTCGGTCGAAATTGTTAAAAAAACCTTGGTCGAAATTGTTAAAAAAATAGTATAACCTTCACGTAAGAGAAGTGCTGAAAGACGCGTAAATTTAAGGTGGACGAAGAGTAAATTTCTTAATTTGTCAACAACGAGTAATGCAAGCCAAGTTATGCGGAAATAATTAAATTAAAAGTTCAACAGCGTCAGCCACAATAAAATACTAACCAGAAGAAAACATGATTTAAGTTGTTTGTAGCCGGCACTGCACGCATTAAGTAAAATTCAAACATATTTTACCACATTAAAACCCATGTATTTTATTTTTAATATATATAGAAATTACTAAAAAATTTAATAAGTTATTCAAAACATGTGTGTGGGGAAAAAACTTAAACTATTATTATAAAATGACTCTAAAAATAATTTAGTTCATTAACCCTCCCAACCCCATTTGCAGCTGCTTGGAAGATTTTTTTGTTCCTCTTTTTAATTCCTCTTTTTAAGGATGGTTGCTAAGTAGACGACGCCAAATAATTCTGACCTAAAAATCTCTTTTTAGCATCATGGCTAATTTTTGTTCAGCAAATGTAACAAGTTTAGGGTCATTTTTAATACATGAATTACTAAGAAATTTTGTGTTGTTGTTTTGTGTAGATTCCTTAGGAAACATTGTTTTCATTTTCCTAGGCAGACACTTAGGAATTAAGGTTAAGTAAAAGACTACAATGTTAGAGTTTTATCAAAAGTTGTACGTTGTTTTTAAACAATGTTTAATTTAGACACTGAACGAATATCATCAATATCCTTGCGCGTAAGACATTCGGTTATGACTACAAGTGCTTTTTGTTTTTCACGTAAATTGTAAACATTTTTAAACAACGTTCCTGGAGGCATTTAGCTCAAATAAATACGTACCAAACTTAAAGTATCATTTACTAAGGGCATACCAATCAGTGCAAAAATTCCGTACCAATTCTAATCACCGCACATAAAACTTTTCGCCCGTAGTCTTCAAAAATTATTTCATCCCGAATAATATATCATAGTAAGTTTAAAGATGATATAATTTATTATTTCACTTTATTAGATATGTATGAAACGGTTAACTTAAAAAATTGCCTTTGAATAAGATATATAATCTTCTAGCTGTCCATAATGGAGATAAACTGTGTTCCGCGAGGCTTTAATAACGACAAATGTGCGAAATCGTCTGATCCTTCTGGCGGAAGGGGTCTGTAATGATAAATACCCCAATTTTCGGTGCTACCATAAATAATTTCTCTAGGGAAAATGCGATCTTCACGCCAATTCGTAGCTAAACTGATAATTTGATAAACAATAGCTGGTAGAGCAGCTTGCATTGTAAAAGCTGCCCTTTTAAAAACTATGAAAATAAAATAAACAAGGAATGGTTTTTTACAATTTTTAATATGCCATCTCACACAATGTATTCCATTAAATTTAAAGTAATATGTTTATCAAAAAACTAACCACAAACGTGAAATTTTTTGTTAGAAATTATGGAGCAATATTCCTCTGTGAAACTATAAACATGAATAAAGTTTGTATCAGAAAGTTGCACTAATTCGTGGGATGTACTATATTGTAGGAAGTGGTTATTATGATTTTATTTATTTTTAATTCACACGTCAAATACATTGGTATCATTTGAACGTATGACTTTTTTAAGCATAGCTGGGGTGAATACTAGTCCAAAATAGAAAAAAAATTGTATAATGTAATTGCATAATATATTTTGGAATATTGTAAATGAACATTGTCATCATTGAGAAACACTTTCTTCATCAGTGTGTTGCGTGTGCTCCGCATACGCACTTCAAGATGTGTCGCGCGGCGCCTAACCGCGCGCCGATGCAACCGGCACAAGCCAAGAGTTCGCGCGCTGCGCGCATGATGTTCGGAGCCGCTCGGGAGTCCTCGGGGAGGCTCGTTTTGGCGGGCTGCCAACCGGACATCGCAGAAGGCGCCTGTTCCGGTTGCCCCGACCGAGAACAATCTGCCATGTTCGATACTAGCAGTTCACAGAGTATAAAAGGGGTCCCATTTTCCGCTGAGGGAGGATACTCGTCGCGACCACCAGCGACACCAGCCGGAGGCCCTGCTGGCCTTCCCTGCCGAAGGAAGCTACACCGTCAACACGTCTCGCCGGTTTGCCGTCACGCTGCCCGTTGGAAGAAGCTACCACTTGGTAAAGTACTGTTTCGTCGTAGACACCTATACACCGAGTGGGTAGAAAACTTAGAGTGAGAAGAGGGGCAGTGGTGACGGAGGCAAGGGTTGGAGGCGGCGGTGTGAACTTGTGAGTCCCGATAAAAGATTTGACAACTGACTGGACATACAACACTAAGGTGCGAAACCCGGCAGTGACACCCGAAGAACAATGCCAGTGCCCACACCGACGAGCATTTCTCCCGCTATGATAGTTTGGGGAGATAGTCAATGGTAACCCCTGCATCGACGAATAAGAACTTGCCCGCAGAAATACGTGTCGACAAGAGTAATCGAAGTCGACGACCTGTTATATTAATTATTAGAGGTCTGCGTACCCTCTTGTGTATAAATAGTAGTATTTTAGTTAATGATGTTTGCTAACTTGTTCAATGACACAGGTCAATAATATTCCATAAGTCGAGCGGTTTTGTTAGTTATTTTCATTTGCACTCTGGGAATTTATGTACGTTAATTGTTTGTAACTTAGCTTTTCTTTTGACGGTGTACCCAGCGCCAAGCGGCGTGCCAAGTATGAGAGCACGGGCAATTGTGAAGTGGATTTTTTAAGCTGCATTCACGTGTCTCATGTTGCAATAATTCTTAAACGTTTATGTTCGCAGACTTTTAAATCAGAGCCACGCCGCAAATATCAACTAATTACGTTTTTGTCATTAATGTTGTAATGAATAATTTCATTTATAATCAATAATAAATGTGTTGTTACCCTACAGTTGTAATAGCTTTAGATGACTTTTCGCCACACTCTGTTCCATTCCTACTCCTTGTTCCCCTCGAGTGTTTAACACGAGAGGCTACAAGAGAAGCTAAGGATTAATCTCATGTGATTGCATCCAAAACTATCTTAAAAAACTTTTGAAGGGGGTTTAAACCACGATTAAAGAAAAATCATATGCAACGATGAGTTTATTGTAAAGGATTACGTTTCGGAAAATCTAACTGAAATTATGGGAAGCAACATTTGTATGAAGAAAAATGTGTTGTAGTAAGGTTATTTTTAACTTTTATAAGTAAGTGAAATGCAGAATTCGTAAAACTCTTCTTGCTGCGTAATATGTAAAATATAAAAGTATAATTCTAAATAAGTAATTTTGAAAGGCATATAGGCCTTATAAAGTAATAGCTTATTGCACTAGTGGTTCTAGAAAAACTGTGAAGAGAATCACGTGTGTTAAAGTGAACAAAACTTTCTGGTTGAAAGATTTTAACATAAGTCTGTTAACTTATGATCACGTAGGATGTAAAAAAAAAAAAGGTGACCAAGTACATATCTAGTTTGATGAATAAAACCTCATGTCTTACATAGAAGAAACGCAAATGTTTTCTTTTTCGCGTTATAAATTTTATGTAAATAAATGTGAAACATTTATAAATATATGTTAATAGGAAAGTAGCACACATTCTAAAGAAAGATTTACCAGAATAATTTCTGCGTGGCTTAGATCCGTAAGACTTCACTCCAAGAGCTTTGCAACCACTCCGCTGGAATATTACCCTTCTTGCACCAGCGTGGAAGAGCTTTACCTGCAGTTGAATTGAGTTTCCTCCGCTGCAATATTCATCGGAGTGCCCC
This sequence comes from Bacillus rossius redtenbacheri, assembly GCF_032445375.1. Lineage (NCBI taxonomy): Eukaryota > Metazoa > Arthropoda > Insecta > Phasmatodea > Bacillidae > Bacillus > Bacillus rossius. The sequence continues at coordinate 17,407,348 of NC_086330.1, forward strand.
AGGCACTTGTTCCTAGGAAAATCCCTGAAGATAAAAAGGCAGACCGCTCTCTAGAAACCACTTACATTATCTTTATCTTTTTTTCCTACTTTAGTTTAAATGCGACCAAAAGAATTTTATTGGTTTTGGGATGGTAACTACTTAAATACTTAAGGGTTTTATACAAGAAATTATAACTTAAAGACTAAATATATTTTGTAAGAACACCTGATAAGGTAACGAAACAGCGTAACCCAAACTCACCTGCTTGTTAATATTTTTCCCATTTTCTTTAACTTCTCTCAAACTCTCTTTGCCGATATTCTGCACATCGATGATATGCTTCCCACTTTAAATAAAATACATATACGAAAAAACACACGAATTACGCTCTTATTCATGTGATCTTACTTTAAATGTTCCGCTATCACGGTGAATAATTTTATAGCTATTGGCTACATAACTCCGCTATGTGGTAGGTATGGCATGATAAACTTTTTCTGCACAGTCCTCATTTAAACATTCTGTCTCGAATATTAAGAACGAACTTATTAATGTAGTTTATTGTTAAGAATCCACTTATATTTTCACGTGGTATAGTCTCACAGACCTTCATTATCGTTTTATCTCTTGTAATGCTTAATTATAAATTACCTATGACCATAGTTCCGTTTTCAGCTGGACAATTTATAGAAGGAGACTAAGGTTTTGGATTGTTTGGTATTAAATAAAGAAGCGCAGAGAATAAAATTATTTCATAGTTATGTTTATACAACTAACTTACTCTCATTCTTTTCGATATTTTTACACATTAAGAAAAGAAAATTCCATTGAACTTTAAACGTACTGTCACCGCATGAAGAATGTGTGGTAACATATTTCAATCTTCCTCAAGAATTTATTAAGAGATTTTTTTTTTTGTTTCTCACAATTCGTACCTTAAAATTCATCTTTTGATCTTATTTTTTTGAGATATCCCTTGAGTTGTATACGTCGTTATTCTTATCTGGGATCGAAGAATAAGCTGCTGAATTTTAATACCTTAGCTAAATACATTTTGACGCCCGTTTTAAAAGATTTGTTAATGCCAACACTATATTATAATAAATTAGATCAGAGATCTCAAAATTCATTAATACATCACGTGAGAATCTTTTTGTAACTACAAGATAACGTTTATCAAAATACATTTTTGCAAATAGATTTATCATAATAACGTACAACTTAGCATATCGACAAAAATACAAAAAAAAACTAATATATAGTTTTGAGATAAGTTTTTTAAGTCTTTAAATTCAAACAAATTAATTAAAAATCTTAGCTAAATATATATATCGTTGTATTTTAATATTATCCTTTAATTCTCTTGATATTGGTCAAATTGTTAGTAAATAACTTTATTCGGACAATTTTGGAATCAGCATGGAATAATTTTCATCTAAATTGTTTACAATGAACATATAAGGTAATTATTTTTTTCAAATAAATTGCTTTGTTTACAATTATATTCAATACTAGCTGATGACCGGTATGCGATGCAATGCTTATTTGAAATTTGTTTGTAATCGTTTTTTAGGTTTGTACACACACACAAAGCATCTCTTCTTTATCTCTCTCCTTATCCATCTGAAACTCTATATATCTCTTGATATCTCTTTGTATTCATATCTCCATATCTCTCAGTTTCTCTATATATATCTCACTATATTTACATATCTGTCTATATTACTATATGTATCTTCATATATTTCTATATCTCTATACATCTGTCTATCTCTATATAAATAGAGATGTATAATTCTCTATATCCCTCATTATTTTTATATCTGTATACATATATCCTCTATATATATATTTATATTTCTCATAATCTATATATCAATATCTATATACCTCTCTAGCTATATACCTCTCTTTATATCTTTATATCTGTATCTCTCTCTCTCTCCATTACTCTGTATTTCTCTATCACTCTCTTTGTCTCTTTAAATCTCTATCTCACTCCGTCCCTCTCTGACTCTCTTTCTTTCTCTACTTTCTCTTCCACTCTATCTCTAGCTCATTCTCCCTCTCTCTCTCTCTCTCTATATATATATATATATGTGTGTGTGTGTGAGTGTGTGTGTGTATCCCTCTTTATCTCTACCTCTCTCTCGACTCGCACACCACCATTACTATATTAGGATCATAGAAAAGAGGAACTAACATAAAGTACACACTGGTAATTATCCTATTCTAATAGCACACAACCTCAATTTTTCCAAGGGTTGATATTATCGAAATCTTACCTGAACAGTGACCTTCCTCGTGTTTTAAACATGGAGGTAAGCAGTAAAGATTTTGTGTATTCAATCTTTGCCATTTTAATAATATCATATCAGCTACTATATCAAGTACTTCAGAACAGACAACAATTCCGTAGACTATTAACTCAATGGTTTCAAAGGTCAAGCGTGCAAAATTTCACAGAGATCGGATGAACGATTAGTTATCAATGCAAAAACGAAATTTTATCGAGAATAAATATATTATGCTTTAAGGATTGGTTTTATCATAATCTCACCTAGACAGTACGGCATTACGATTTACCTTTCAATACGGTAAAAGGTTTCTATCCCTTCAATAATAAGATATACGTTTTTTTTTATTCCCAGTTTAATATGTTGCCCATAAACTTCTTTTCCCGTATAAAACGATGTATTTTAAAGTTGAATATTATTTATTTATTCTACAGTTTAAGATGTTACCCATAAACTTCTTTTCCCGTATAAAACGAAGTATTTTAAAGTGAAAATCAGGATTTGTTAGGATATTACCGGTCACTCATTTAACTAACAGAAAACCTAAGTTAGTGATGTGTTAAGGTTATTTCAAAGACGTTTTCAATCTTATAGTATTTACCTGAAGCCATTCATATTTAGTTTAGTTGATTAATTATAGAGTGCGCTCGCATAGTCCAATATCGATATCAATAACTCGCCGATTGCATGCAACGCGCACGCTCTGTGTCGTGTCGAGTGAACTACATTTAATAACCCGCATTCTTTCGTGGTTGGTCTGTAATAAGGACGATGAAATGGCGAGATTTCATCAAGAATTATTAAATTATTCTTTATGGTTTTGTTCTATCAAAATCTCACCTAGACTGTGACCTTCCCCTTGTTTCGAATGTCAGGTGTGCAAAGTGTCAACTCAATCGGATGAACGTTGCTTGAGCGTATACAAGACGAACACACAAACATTTATTTTTTATATTTAATAAAGAAGAAAGATTTAAACTTATTTTAAACTTATACATGATCAAGTACGGTAATGATTTGTTGAATAAACCTAAATGTTATCAATGATTTTAAATAATAATTTATTATAGAAGTCGCCAAGCCATTGGGATTTTTCATTGAATTTTAGAACACTAGTAGGGTTGTCCGACACTAGATGTCGTTGTTATCGCTTCGTCAAGCTGGTGTCGCCGTTGTGCGTTGAGCAGGCGAAGAAATCAATCGTTTATTCGTAATTCCGTAGATTTCTTTTTGTCTTAGAAATTACATACTAAATTTGCTGGTTCCAGGAATGACCCTGGAGAAAGCAGAACACGGAAGAAGCTGCTCGCTTTCTCTTAGGTACATCGGAGGTGTTGATAACTGGCTTGGGACTTGGTGCATTAAATTTTGCGATTTATTTTATACTTAGGCCTATAACGGGAACAAACCAATCACTTATGTTGCTTTTGTCCTACTATTTTTGCTGTGGTGCTTATGTCCCAACATTTATTTAGCATAACTGAACTAAAAACAAAGAAAATTAATCTTTGAGGGCTAAAACGAACTTAAGAAATGTCATCATTAAGTAAACTAACAAAACATTCTGTTTTTAATTCTTGTTAAATATTTAATGATAATTTCGCATTACATTAAGTTATCGGTTTAGATTTAATCCTGCTGAATCTATTGATAAAAGCTCTGTTTAACATCCACAAGTTTTTATGACTGGAGACATCATTAACTGTAATTCAAAGAAGAAATTATTACTTAAAAAACACAATCCAAAATTAAAAATTTTAAAAATAAAATTTTGCAAAATTGTGATTATCTGTGTAGGGATGAAAAGGACTGCCTGGCCGGAAATTTGTTTTCTTGTAAGCTTTCTCATTTTGATAGTTTTATTAGGTATTGAACGTTATGGCCAGCCACAAAATAAAATGTTATTTTTTTTAAATAATTTTCCTGTAGTTTCATTGTAATTAAAACAATACGATGAATGGTTAAACGTCTTGTAATCGAAATGTGTACTAAACATTACGAAAAAATCTTTTAAATTCAGGCCAGGTTTTTACTTCTTTCACTATAAAAAAACGCTCTAATGTGAAACTTAGCTTGTGAGTTTTCTTGAAGTCCCTTTTTTGACAGAAGTCTTTCTCTTTCCTTTCTTGATGAACCAATGTCAACGAGAAGTTAATACAAAATTAATTTATTCTTTAGTATTTAAACTGTTCATGTATACATCAACAACTAATCAAAATACACATATAGAAAGTGATAAGCGAGGAGTGTAGCCTGAATTAGAGTTACGAGTTGGCTAGTGAGCATGATTTCTTTAAGGCGAATTCGCTTTGTCCTTTCACGGGTTTCAGGCGAAGGGGCTAGTGGGCTGGTAAATTCGCTCGGTGTAACTGAGGCTTCAAACGCCCGCCCGACTGCGCTGTAGTTTCCGAGGCGAACGCGCAGCGAAGCTAATTACAATCGTGTACCACCACCCCTACCCCTACCAACCCCTACCCCTTGCCGACCCCTTCTCAACACACTGTGAGAGATGCAAATAATCCAGCTGACTGCCGAGCTTCGAAGCCCGCTTCCTTGCCCCCCTTCTACATTTTGAGCCAACGCTCCGCGGAGCCGGTGTTACACGGTCCTCTTCCCCCGCTCCGGTCGACCCGTGGCTGCCTGCACGCTCGTACAAGCGCGGGGCCTCGTGTAACATCTGCTGCCAGCTGATGGGCGGGAGGGGGAGGGCGGTAAACACTAGCTGCGGAGCCCGCGTGAAACTTTGCTTCACGACTTTCTGCGAAGAAACGCCGCTTGTTATTTATGTAGCAACATTTGGAGAACTTTTTTACGGCTTCCTCGTATTTATCTTTTCTTATCTTCGGTACTTTATTAACTATGCAAGAAAATTTTGTGTCGTGACTAACATTAACATAAACCAGATGTTACATAATTGCATAATTTTCCTAGATAAAACCTTTACAAAGAATTACTCGAATTCTTTCGGTTTAACTAATGGATAGGCAACTCCAAAATCCACGTTACAATTTATTACCTTACAGTCAAGATTATAAATGTTTTTAGTTTTAAATTACCCTAGCTATTTGGCACGGCCTAAATGACTATAAACCAATGAAAACCACGCATAAAAAACCATTTTACCGAAAGCAAGTCGTAGAGGAAGTGAAATGCGTTGTCTGCCACTTAACACATATCATCGAGTAGACTATGCACACATTTGTGGAGTCTAGTCTGGAACCTGAAAATAAGGTGACGTTATTAAATCCCTACTTATTGGTTATGGGTTCTATTCCAAAAAATATATAGATAAATATTTGAGACATGATTCTAATTAGAGATTAACAATCGTCTTTTAAATATATCCGAAGACGCAATTTTGGTCAAACGTTTAGCTTTAACCTAAAACATAAGATAAAATTCAGATGAAACTGTTTTGCCAAAAATTTTTTTAGAAAAAACGTGAAGTTTTGCAGTGCTCATTTCAGTAGCATGTTAATAAATTTCTTGGAATTAGTAAACAAACGTAAATATAATAAAAACGTTGGGTAATAATTAGTGTAAATAACGCAGAAAACCCATCAGTTATTATTTATATCCTTAATAGGCTTACATTCAATGGAAATTATGAACCTATAAAATCACTAAACCAATCTTACATGTTTAATTTAACTCTAAACTGTTAACATAAATTTTTATTTGTAAATTTGATATTTGTATTTTTATACTACGTTTTGGTGTATCAATTTTTCTCGTTATTATTGTTCTATAGTATACTTTCATAATTTCAGTGTTAAATAAAGTTATTATTTACTGTACATTGGCAAAACACAAAACATTGTGAACCGGTAGAAGAGATCAATATTTTTTTGTGTCTAACCTAATTTGTTAATTAATAAATAAAAGAGCTTGTGAGGAAAACTGTTAAAAGCCCCAGAGTGGTGGATGTTCAGCGGGAAAAATGTCACCCTCGTGTAACACGTTCTCCTGGGTGTTTTGTTCTACCTCACTCACCACTGCCGCGTTTTCAAAGAGGAGATCCTGTTCCTCCCTGAAGGATCCTGTTCATCCCTGAAGGATCCCATGCCAGACGCTGTAAAAAGCGTGCGTGCCTCGGAGCGAAGAGTACCAGGTACTTCGCTCTTGTTTACCCAACTGTCGGGAATATCGTCCCAGGTGACCTGGAGACCATCAGGCGGATCCATCTGTGTTCGAGTGAGTCACTAGCATAAAACATGCTTCATGTTATTTTTGTTTTATTTGCTTTTAACTTTTTATGTGTAAACGTCTTAGCACTCGGTGGACGGTATTTGGTAGAAGTAATTACGAGACTGGAACGGAAGTCACTTGCAACGGAAATGTGTAACCCATGGTGCTGCCATCTGTGGCGGATAACACGAGCCAAAGTTCGCAAAATCAAAAGGAAACTTCATAGTAATTTTAAAAGAGAGGCATGTATTTATAAAATTCTTTGTCGAAAATCATGTCCGTAGCCGACGTTTAATTTATTTTTATTTTGTTTCGCTTTTATCGGAGCCGTTTCATTTTATAGATTAAAATTTCGCTCTGCAAATCAAATGATTCAATAGTCAACTTAGCTGCTCCGGCAGCGGATTGTAATGGTGAGTGTGGAAATTACGTGTGGTTCACGTAAATAAATTTATTTTAAAACACAATTTGCGTACATATGCATCACACTTGGCATTATTTCTACGTTAAATTTCGTGTCTTGGTTCGTATTTTAAGTGCTTTTGCAACATAAGAACACATGAATTAGCTCGTTATGGTGGTTAGATGTTACACATCTCTGGCGATTAATGAAAGACACGCTCAATTTTTTTAAAATTTTTAATTCTGACTTTCTTCGCAATTTCATTCACGTATATAACTCGTATAGGTTTTATATTGAAAAGTTGGACATTAATGGTTTTGTTAATACGTACACTAAATAAATTTAATGTTGGTTTAGAGTTTTTCCATAAAAAAAACTATTTTGGCAATTCGTTCAGGAGCAAGCACAAATAATTTTGTGAAATCACAAACTCTAAAACATGCAACGTATACTGGTTAGTCAATTACTTACCACCGAGTTGACGACACCAGTGTACTAATTTTAAAAATCACTAAAAAAAATTTTAAACAAAATTTTAAATTTGATATTAATTTAAGTTTTACTTATCATTTATTTATAAAACATGCAAATAAAATGTTAATGTTTTTTATTTGTCTAATGGGATAAATTTATTAAATTATGAATCCATAATCACATCTTTTATCTTTACAATCAAAATACTAGTAATGATATTCTCTAATAACTTTTAGTATAAAATTTCATTTTTAGTATTTTTTTATATTTAAGTATTTCATACTTTTTAGAACACAATAAAATTTTGTCAAAACTGTTTCTGGCGTGACTATATACTTCAATGAATTTATATATACATATATATATATATATATATATATATAAACAAATGTTTTCAGAAAATTTGAGTAAAATTATTTTGTTCATACATATATGTTTTAAACATTAAATCTACCATTATGGTAGTAAAGTCTCAGGTTGGAATTTAATTCCCGTACTTTGATAATAATCTTCTGATCAATCTCCTGTGCCCTTATTGAGTGATATTCAGCAAAGCGTGATTAAGTTTGAATACCTATTTTTGGAAATGACCTTTTCTCAAATATCTCTGAACTATAGGTCTAGGTATGAACTGAGCACAAGAGCTCTAGTTCAGTTCTTCGCAGGAACAGTGTGGCCAGGTTTTTTTTTTTACTGGCGTCTCTAGAGACTACTTCCAAAATATCTTGTTACTTAAAAAATATTCCTGCACAAAAAATTTTAAGGAAATAATTACGTTACAAAACCAAGTACAGTGAAAAATCATAGACCTGCACAAAAAGTAGGTCTTTTGCAGAATGAGTTTAGGGGATATCATTTGAATTTGTTCAGAAGAGTTAGGGGTTTTATTTTCTTGGTACTCCCATCTGATGTATCTCTTTTTGTTTTAAGGTAGGTTCTGAATTCTTTCTTAAATTAAAATTTCCCTACATTTTCGCCAATTTAGCTAAAATCCTCGTTCCATGGGATATCACTCCACTTGGCAACACTGCGACAAGAGTTAAATAATAAAGACAGTTTTACTTGTTGTGCAGAACTTCTGGAAAAGATGTACGCTGCAAGAAGAACAGCACAAGGAAGAATATTTTCAAAACGAGGGAATGAACGCTGATGAAGGAGGAATGTTTTCAAAATTGCGAGTGCCTTCCAAGCGCCTGCCCAGAAACTGCAAAACACCAGCCGCTTTTCAAAGGCTTACTATTAGGGGCATGCCTATTACGCGAAAATATTCCGAGGCTAGTTGAAAAATAAAGCACTGTAACATCGTCTGTGCTTCGTGATTGGGTGAGTTTCTTTCAGACACATGTCTATTGTTACAACACCAATCACAGTAACTCACTGCGGAAGCGAACGCTTCCTGAGTGGCTCGGTCAAATAAGGCGACGACTTTCTCGCAGAACGGCCGCCAATCACAAGGCAGAAACCACTGGAGTGGTTGTACCTTGTTGCTGTCTAAGAGCCCTGCAGATTTTGTTTCGCAAAAAATGCCTGCCCCTAACTATTATTAGAGACCGGAAAAATTCGCGGATTCATTTCGTGATAGGCTGAAAGTCAAACTTGTGTACATTTCTGCTGGTTCTGCTATTGGCTCGCAGTTTAACTGGAACTCTCTGGGCCAATGAGAGACTATCGACCAAAGAAGCGTCGAATCACAAGCTACCCAGCTTAGACGCCTCACAATTTAGTACCCAATGAACACGCGTGTTTACTTGAGAAATTCAGAGGATAATGGAGGCTATCCTAGAGGTAATTGAATCCGCGAATTTTTCCGGTCCCTACCTATTATGGTCCGGGCTCACGCAGCAAGTAATCTTTTTTAAGTAATTTACTTTTTTTTAAAGTGCTGTTTCTAAAATTGCAACTCGATATATCCTTGGAATTTGTTGTTTTATCACACATATTTTCAATAGATATTCAATTACAAGAGAAGGGTCCGAGTAGGAGCACACGGATTTGGCTTAAACTTTGTGAGTTGGAAGCAGGTAAGTGCCCCTTTCAACTTCCTGAAATATCTCGTCTGAGCGGGCCCTAGGAAGCGAGAAAAAACACTTTAAAGATGTTAAAGCAAATTTGAGGGATAGTGTCCATCAAATTTTCTACACAGCGGCGTGGGGCAGTGGTCAAGCACATTGTCTAGCTGTCCGCTGCGCCTAGAACTTTGCAAAAGGTTCTTTTTTAAGTTTTCATTTTATGTTTTAGTTTGGTCTGTTCCTGTTTTTATACATTTCATTAAACCATATTTTACCAAGTGTAAATTCTGGCAAAAGAGCACCATATACTGGAGTGCCAATTCTGTACCATTTAAAAACTATGTAAAGTGTACCTTATATGTCAATAAATCTCTTGAATTGAATTGAATAGCTATCTGCGGGCTCGGGTTATTTACTCACTGCATCCGCTTTTTTTTTAATTTTTTGTATTTCTCACAATATTGAACTATTAATTCTATAATTTAAATTTATTTATATAGTAAAATGACAATAATTGGATGAGATTTTGAATAAAAGGAACATTTACGAATATCCTTGTAATTAATTATCTACGCTGCTTTATAAGAGAAATGGTAAATATTTTATCTAAATATCTTCATCAAAAATCGTAGTTTTCAGTTTCTCACCAATTACTTCACTAGTAGAAAATTCTTGTGGGGTTCCCATTTTCTAATAAAATATTAAGTTTTAATGAAAAATCACTGCAGACTGTTACAAACTGTAGGAAAAATTTATAGTAATGGCTGGCTACAGGGGATTTGAAACAGCTGCTAGAGCCATGTATTCTGAACGCACGGAAAAAGGATAAAGAAGAATGATCACATGGCGATAAAACAAAAACTAAAGGTTGCTAAACGTTGCTATTGAAGGACAAAAGTTAAAACACAAATTATTCTTTATTGAATACAAAAAAAAATGTAGTCTATCATTTAAAACAATTCCTGTTAAAATTAGTTAATTTACTTATTTACAATAATATTTTATAATTTGAATATATTAATATAAAAATATATATTTAAAAATTTAAAGATGTTTTATTTCCGTAATTAATAGTGTATTATTGCGAGAAATAAATAAAACGGTAGCAGCAGGTATAGAACCCTAGTCGGTGTCAGACGAGGTGCTTGAACACTGCTCTCTCTCTTTTTTATAGATCAGTGGCACACCAGTAAGTTCGACAGTCACCGGTGAGCCAACCATCCCACCATTAATGTTGTATTTATTATGTGTCGCCGAGTCGTTGTGTGATTGTGGTTGTTGTTGAGGTTGTTTATGTATGGGTAAGTGCCAAGTACACGTTTAGGACAACAATAATCACATCCGTTTCTTACCTGGGATTTAAACCCAGAGCCCACACACCCTAGCCCGGTGCGTTGCCGACTGCGCTGAAAGAGGCTGACTTCCAAATTCGCTAACAATATGCCTCGAACTGTTCTTTCAGATCTTAGCTATTCCTCGCTTCCTAGGGCTCACTCGGGTAAGATATGTTAAGATGTTGAACGGGGCACCTATCTCCTTCCACTAACACAGTCAAATAGGTTATCCCCGACTCGTACCCTCTTTGTGTTAGCGTAATATCATGGGTGTAAAAAAAGCGTGCAAAAATCGTAATTGTTAACACTTTTGCTTCTCTTTAAATCCGTTATATTACTCTAAGTTATATCTGTTGAAAATATTTGTTGCAGATCAACAAATCTCAGGGAGGAATCAAGTTAAGATTTTATCTAATAAAATAAATTAAAAAAAGAGAAATAAACATAGTGTATGAAACCGACTCTTAAGAAATAAAATATTAATATAAAAATTACGGGTACAGTTGTTGAGTGGTAAGATTTATCATCTTCCACCGAAGTTATATTGGTTACATTCCCGACGGAAAAAAATACTCCAGTATATTGAATGTAATATTGGAAGAGCAATGGAGTTGTATTCCCACCGGAATTGTAACCAATATCACCTTGGTGGAAGATGAGATATCATACTTCTCAAAAACTGTAATTATAATATTAATATTTTATTTTTGAAGGTCATGTTTATTTCTTCATTTATTTTTCATTTATTTTATTTGACTATAATTAAAATAATAACGATTCATCCTTAGTATTTGTTGATCTTTAGTTTTCATCGAAGTACTCTCTTCAGAACCCATTTTCTTGCCTTTATGTTTACGTTATAATCGCACATAGTATTTTGGCTTCCGATAATCTCCCAAAGATAAAATATATTTTTCTTGTCGTATACACTAGCCACAGCAAGCGTGTTTGAAGCTGGTAACATTCACAATTTTGCTATAAGGTTTGAAAAGATTTGCCAAGTTAAAATGTCTCGGTGACGCTTGCTCAGGTTTCATTAAAGCTTGAGTCAACCAACGTTAGAGGCCTTTCACAAGCTTGAATTAAATTTGTAGTTTGCTAGCTTACCTAGAGCTGTTTCTATGGTGTCCAGCAAACTTGACTTAGACTCGTTTCAAGCTAGAAGTCTTTTCACGAGATGCTTATATAATTTCGTCATACTATCGGGTCAACTTGTGAAAAACATTACTATGAGAGTAATTTGTACTCTTAAAACGTTCTGAAAAAGTCCGAGTATGTCTGTCAACCTGTAATTATTTCTAAGTTCGACAAAGTATTGCTCCCGATGTACAATTACTATAACCGTGATCATCAAAGTCGTACGCTGAAATCCTATTCCAACAAAATTAAAGCATTTGAAAGCACACAGTGGGAAAAAACGGTCCACCCCCACCCCCCACAAAATGAAATTCTTTATAGGTATGTATATACTCCTGGTGATAATGTCTGGTCATAAAGAATAAACTGGCATGATGGTGTGAAAATTTTTGAGTGAGATAAAGAGACATTCAAACCATTTTATTGGTAGACAATAAATCCTCTGATAAAAAAATTAACAGTTAAGATATTCGTAATGAACATTTGTAATATTAAGATACATAGGTATTACCATTCTTCTTAATTGACGTATCGTAGTGCTCCCCAGGGTATTTCATTGGATGATTCCAAACAAACCGAGTTGCCATAGATCCAATTAGATTATAATTGCACAACATAATTTTGCAAGCGAGGATTGGGATGTACTCCAAAAACCACGTTAACCATATTATGTTTCCTCTCTACTTCTTTGCTCTGCTGTCACGTTAAACCTGCTGGAGTGGTACGGGCTCGGGTTGAAACCAGAACCGCCTGCGAACTTCTCTTTCGGGCGAGAGTGGGTGGGTTTGAGGAAGTGGTCGTGGGGAAGGACCTGGCGGGAACTCCCTGGAGCAGCAACTATTCCTGGATAGCCTGGAGTGTGCGAGGGAGGGCGGGAGGGAGGTTGTCGCGTAGAAGACAGATGCGGCCTCCGGGTGACGGGTATCAGCGGGCGTGCGCGCATGCGATAGGCGAGGACCATGCCCCATGCAGTATTCAGGTCGCTGTCTCGGTGAGGGGTTTCGGGCCGCGGGAGGATTTTCGGATAACGCCCGTGTGCCGAGACCAGCGGTGGAGCCCGGTGACGTCACACCTCCTTTGCGTGGTTCGTCGCTCCAGTCATCGGCCACTCGGCGGGGATATTGTGTTCGCGCGGAGTTGGCGCAGTTGACGAGCCGGACACCGTGGTTTCCTTAGCGCGTGCTGCGCCGTCTGCAGCTTTCGGAACCAAAGGTGCGTGAGCAGTCTGGAATAAAAATAAATTGTCACAAGTTTAGAAAGTACAAATGTTGTGAATACTTCCGTCCGAACAATAAATGTGCTAATAAAATGAAATATATATTTTCATGGAAATCCTATTATAAATTAATTTTTCAACTTTAGTATTATTTTTTTGCAAAAATAAATCAGTATAGATACATTGTGTCCACACACTTTACTGTACACACTGTTACAGATTCCAATCCTCGAAACGTCGCAACTGTTATGTCATTGGAAACCTATTGTGGTCGTCGGTGTTTTTTCGTCGTTTTGTTGTCCATGATATATGTTTATCTTCATCGTTATGTCCGTATATTTGCTGCGTGGTCCTGGTTTCGTTTTCTGCCTGAATTTACCGTTATTGTTGAAACTGTCTCGCAGATGTAAGCCCACTGCGTCTTTCTGTTTTGTTAGCATTTTTTTCATGACTAAATTCCTTCCACAAAATTCATCTGCTGTGTGATATTTAAGTTTTAATGGTTTAGTCTTAGTTCTCGTAGTTGTTTTGTCCATAATTCTTGTTTAGGTAAATTTTTGGGTGTATCTGTTTGGCATAGCCGATTTAGGCTGGTTTTTCTGTGTTTTTTTTTTTTTTTAATTTTTGTTCTTGAATTTTTTCCACGACAAACAATTAAAAACTGAAATTTTGCATGTCCAAGAAATTTTATTAAATCGCACTTTTTAGTTTCTCAATATATATATATATATATATATATATATACACTCCATCTATTAGATTTATCCCATTAACGAAATTAGCCGAGATATTCCATCTCTTTGTTTTATGTATTAGTCTGGATGTAATTATTTATATAACTTTTGAGTTGATGAAGGTAATAATGTCTAGGGGCCATTAACCGAAAAGGAAGTTCCAGGAAGTCGCACCATGGTAACGACTGTAATAGTTAGACTCTCATTGAAATCTACCTAGAGGGAGTTTTATAAAATTTTAAATTATTTTTTTATAATTAAATAAAAATAACCACAAATATATTTATCTTTAGGGCTTTAAAATATGCAATTCCCGCCCATACTTGTTAGTTTACAGTTATTGAAAATTTTAATCTACTTTATTTAAAAAGTGTTTAAAAAAATAGTACCCAGGTGCATGAGTTGAAATTCACACCTGCGTATGGAAAACTAACGTTTTTTTTTTTTGTGGAAACTCGGACACTACTTCCGCATTACAAAAACGTCAAGTTTATTTCTGGTTTCAGAAGTAGTTCAAGGTATACAACACACGCTAAGAAAGATTGTTTTATGGATTCCAAAATTGGACACCATAAGTAAATATAAATTAATGTAATCGAAGTGTCTTCTATGAATTTTAAATTATTGCATATAATACAGTTGTTGTTGAAAATTTAACGCTTAAACGAAATAAAATGTAAAATATGTGTATCGCTCTCTGTACAAAATTATTTCAAAACAAAAAAAAATAGAATTAAACAATTAAATAAGAATTTTTCATAATAATTTCTGAAACGGTCCCACAGTTATATACTCAAATCTGAGGGCAAGATTAAATACTTACATTTTGATCGTAAAGTTGAAAAAAGACCCATGGTTTGTATTTGGTAAATAAATTCCATGCAACAACTGAAAACAAACTAATGACAATTGGTTTGATATTTTGATAAATAAATCCTTAGTAAAACACAAATCATTGCGAAATCGTAAGCTTTATTTTAGAATAAGGTTTTATTTATTTATTTTTAAATTAATTAAGAGATGTCAAATTGGGACCAAGTAGGTTAATGTTCATATAAACTTATATGTTTTCAAGATAGTGATTCCATTACATTGCTTGCTCTTGAACATAAATCAAATTGATCACTATTTCTATCTAAATAATCTTCGTAAATATGTCCATACATTTATAAGTCATGATGACAGTTATCATCAAAGTATTAATGGGCCAGCCAAGGCAGGGTTGCATCTATGTTAGTGATGTGGGATGATAAGTGCGACGCTCGCTGGTTTTGCTAGCGTGTTATAGCCTATCACTGAGAGAACGGTTTTTTTCTCAACAAAATATTTTTCTCTATGTGGCGACATAAATGTAATTTGTTGATTCAAACAAATAAATTTTACTAGGAAAGTTTTGTTGACCAAACTAAATGATTTTATCAACTCAAATGTATATTTTGTCAGGTATGTGATCAACACTGTTACGCGCTAAATTTGTCAGACCAACAAAACATTTTGTTTCAGCAAATTATTTGTCTGATTCCAACAAACGAGTTTCTCTGTGCGCGCAAGTTTGTGGACTGGCGCGCAGTCCTCTCGTCACGCATAGGGCAAATATGAGAATGAAGGGTGACTGTGAGATTAATCGGTAGAGTTATGAAGATGAATGTGTAAGGTCCCATCTAAAGAATCTCTACTGTTTCATGCATAAATATTGATCTGAAAGCATACGATTTAAACATTCTCACTATTCTAAAAAAAAACTATTTATAAACCTAAATCTGGAAATAGAAACTACCTATTCGTCTTTACCGTATTTTAATTTTTTTAAGTTATAGACCTACTTCCTTATGCACATTATGAAAAAATATCAGAGTGAATTTTTTCGATGCGCACGCACCATTCAAAGAAATTTTTAAAGGAAGATGGAAGACACAATGTATGAACATAAACCCATTTATATAATTAGGGTGCCAATTAAAACTATATGATAGTGAAACTACCCTGAAATATTTCAGGTAATCTAAAATAGTAATAGGTAACTTTCTTCGTAGCGCAGTTCATAAGCTGCAGGACCGTTGTTCAAAATTCGGATCTTTAATTTAAAAAAAAAAAAATTAATTACATTTTAATGGAATATATAAATTAAACTTAAAGCAAATATATATGAATACATTTTATTTGTTTATCGTATTTCTATAATAAGATTATCAGATACATAGCTCAGTTCATTGGACCTATATCCTCTATTTTTACTTAAAGTACTTTTAGATTAGTTTCGTTTGTTTGGAAATGAATTTTAATGAATTTGCATAGCTAATAAAAATTAAACTTAAAAATAATAAATTATCTTTTAACTAGAGGGGTTGTAAGGCCCCTAAGGCGTCCGTTTAAATTATGAATATATCATATATTCTAATTTAATGCACACGACATTATTATTAAAAAATCAATTTGTTTTAATTTTATTTTCATAAAAATTATTTCTGATTTATATAAATATATGAAATCGTAAAAACAAATAATATAAAAATTATATATATATATACATATACATATAAAGTGCACCTGTGATATTAACCGATAATTTTAGCAGCAAGAAATTAAGTGACAAAAAAAATAAAATAATACAAAAATTCAAAAGGCCGTAACAAAAAAAGCAAATCTGCCTAAAAAAAACCTTAAGGCACACAAACATATCGCACACCGAGAATAATAGGGCCACATCTCAAAAAAACTACATTTTACAGGAGAGTGAATAATTGAAAGTTTATTCTTAGCCTCAGCAATCAGGAAGTTCATAATGTTGGAACTGTTTCTATACACAAGTCAAAATATGGCCATGGTGTATTCCAACCCACCCTCAGTTGTACGAATAATAAGGCCGCATGTCAACATGTGGCTGTATTATTCTGATTTCTGTTTTACAAATCTTAAATGTAATAAGGACATATTTCATCTCAGGTGAATATTTATTGTACTACATATATGGCCTTGTTATACCGAATAGATATAGCCGTAGACATTACAAATATACAAAAAAAGTATTTTTTTTTTTTTGTTTTTGAGATGTGGCCCTATTATTCTCGGTGTGCGATATGCAGACCCTATCCATAAAATACAAAAAAAAAAAAAAAAAAACATTTTTAAATAAAAATTTAAACATCAAAAATATAAGCTTTTTTTTAATAAATAAAAACAAATATTTTAAACATTTATAAGTACAAAATACAAAATGTCACCAAAAGATTCCCAGTGACGCAAACTTAAATTTCCAAAAAGAAAAATTTTCATTTAGAGCTAAACTTTCTGAGATATAAGACTTTTTAAAATTATAAGCATAGTTATTTGTAAGGCGCCTATGGCGACCATTGATAAATTATGTACTATACTATGCTTTTCCTACGTATTGTTATGTCTTTTTAGCCTGTAATGCTATAAATATAGAAAATTGATTTCAAAAAATAACACTGAGGCACATAACTTTGTCTGAAAAGCTCTATTTTAAAATGTTTTTGTTAGTCAATGTTAAACAAAACGGGGATAATTCTAGTGTGTATTAAATTAAATTATAATATTCTTTAATTTTATTAATTTTTAGGTCATATAAATTTTTATTTTAACATTAATTGTAAAGCATGTTTGACTAGATAAATTTGTAGTTATGTGCGCTCACACGAAAAATGAACAGAAAGCATGCTTCGTGCTTGACGTTTTGCACTTATACATTACGGTTCAGTTTCAGAGGATCAATCAGGAACTCATCGTTCACTGCGACATTTCATAACTGATCTGCAGTCGTTGTAATTACCCGCCCATTACTCATCCGGCTGGCAAAAGAACACAAGCACACTTTTAATTCACGTTCATCTTTCATGCTTCTTTTGTTTCCCTTTTTTTATTTTGTGATTTATTGCCCCAAAACACATTATCTATCATCTGAAGATTTTTGTCTCCAAGAGTGTCTCGTTCAGTGCCAACTGACGTAGCGTCCTTTGTAACTAAGGAAAAAAACTTTATCGCAAGTATGATATTCTTGAGAACTTACAGAGGAACTTTCTTAATCGAACTATGGCCAGCCATATAACACTGCTGATAGTCGTTGTGTTTAAATATTAAAAAATATGTACAGCAAAAACTAATTCTTCTTTAAACAAAACATTTAAAAAAACATTAAATTAATACATTTATGTAAGTGAATAAATTATTGTAAATGCACAACACTTTGCCACCATTTAAATAAATAAATTCATAAGAATAATATATTAATAAAACATTTTAAACTAAGCCAATTAAAAAAAACTAAAGCTGTGAGCTATCACTTTAGATTTTTAAAACTATCTATAAACAAAAGATGTTACGGAAGCACAAATAAGATTTTCTTAAATTCAAACACTCTTTCTGGCGAAAAAAATTGATAATGTTGTAGGGTGTTAGAAAATATATTGATGTTTAAAAACATAACCACTTAATTTATTTAGAAAAAAAATCCAAACACAAAACATTTTGTAAGCTTATTTATAAAATATTACGTATCCAGATATATATATATATATATATATATATATATATATATATATATATATATATATATACTAGCTGCCCGATCCGGCTTCACACGGTTGTATTAATTTGGGGGGGGGAGGGGGAAATGAGACCAAATCTCTTATTTACAGTTATAATAAATGAAATAAAATGAAAATTAATTAATTTTGACAAAAACTTAATACAATGCTTTGTAATGTACCGGAGAAAAAACGAACAGCACCGATGGTTTCCCGACTCTCGAGCACGCAACGTTGTCATGGAGACGAAGTACCCACTGTTTCCCGGGCTTAAACACCAATCAACATTGATGATCAGTTTATTATTAATAATAAATTTTTAAGACCATTGATCGAAATAAAAACTACCCTATCTCTCAAGTTGGAAAAAATTACACATAAATGCCCATCGAAATCAGTTAAGTGGTTTAGGAGTCCATCAGTTGACTTGGTGAAGGGGACCTTTTTAGAAGTCAGATGTAGTTAGTAATTGTCTTCTTAATTTGAATAATTTATATCACTTTCAAATCCCGACCGACTTTGTTCTACCAGTGTATAGTTATTTACCTGTATATATCTAAAAATTGGTGGTCTGTATTTAATGAGTGATGAGGACTACACTAACAATGAAATAGTCGTTGCCATGGAGACGAATGAAGCATCAACAATGCTACAGCCGTTGCCGTGGTGATTTTCTGCCAACTCATACATACATCAAATTAGAAAACTCTAAAATTATAAGATTAAGACCATTAATCGAAATAAAAACTATCCTATCTCTCAAGTTGGAAAATATTACACCTAAATGCCAATTTTCATCGAAATCGGTTAAGTGGTTTAGGAGTCCATTGAGGACAAACATTGTGACACGAGATTTATATATATTAAGAAGATATATACTGTAAACCATTTATTTGTTCCTTAAAATATTACTTAGGCTAAATATTTAAAATTAATGATAATACAATTAATTTACTTATTTAATACTTAAACAAAAGTTTATGTTATGATAAACGCGCTTTTTTTGCAAGTATTTCAGTATAATTGCGTTCTGATATTTAAATTTTGCTGTTCCAGAACGAGAATAATGTTCTGCTCGGTGTATAGGTGAAAGATCGGGAGGGCAAAGCCACGCATGCACTATCGCACGGCAGGCAGGGTGTTTGGAAGGGCTTCCTCCTCACGGGTTTACCCGCTGATAACCAACACGCCGCTGGATTTGGGCGGCGCTGTTTATGTTCTGCGGAAGGAGGGGGCGGGGACACAAGGGTGGTGGGGGGTTTCCGAACCCCACCTCCCCTCCACCTACCGCAGTGACGTGGTTGCCGCGTGCCCCCGCAAGCACCTACGACGGACGCCACGTCACGTAGCGAAAGTGTGGTACCGCCCGCAGGGGGTCCAGCGCTCACGTGCGGCTACGACCTGACAGACGCACGCTCGCGATGTTAGACGCGCTAGAAGGGAGGGAAGGGGCAACCAGTCCACTCCCACACACCATTCCCACGACAACCTGGCTCGCCATAACGGTGGGAAGCCTAAGATGTCCATTAAGTTCTGTCCCTGCCCGAACACGCCCGAATATCCACCTTTGGCCTACCTCGGATTTACTTATAAATATTTATATTTCTCTGTTTATTTTAATGTAGCTATACTAACCTAACTAACCGTCCATAGTGTTTTAATGTAGCTAACCTAACAGACCACTTCTAATATTTGAATTTATTTTTCCTGCGCAAAAATAAAACAAATCCCGAGGTTGGCCGAAGGTGAATATTCGGGCGTGTTCGGGCAGGGACAGAACTTGATGGACATCTTACATAAGCTTCCCCCAAACGGTCGTTCCCACCGTGCGCGAGGCATCACGGGAGTGAGATGACCCTCGGCACTCGAAGCCTCAAAGCCCGAATCAACAAACTCCTGTCCTCTTCCCGTGTGTGTGTTGGTGTGTGTATGTGTGACAGAAACTGTGTGTGTGAATGTACAAGGGATTATTTGTGAATATGTAAGAAAGTGTGTGTGAATGTGTGAGAAAGTGTGGGTGTGAATGTATGTGAAAGTGTGTGTGTGTGAATATGTGAAAGTGTGTGTGTGTGTTTTCCCGCTGTCCGGATGTACCCGGTTACTCTCCTGGGGCGGATCTAGAAGGAAGCAGGATGAGTGTGAAATTTAAGGTGAGCATAAAAATAATAATTTAACAATATCTACTAAGTGACTGAAAACGTTACGGTGTATATGTTACCCAATTTTTTGCATGCCTTCCCTCACCCCTTCCTCAGGAATTAAGCATCCCGTCTCTGCATGGGCCCCGCCTGCGCTTGCAAAATCGTGATAAAACGTAAACGTCAACACTATGATTTGTGGATAAATTTCTGTACGTTTAAAGTTGTCTGCTTATTGCAGGCGTATAGGTCCAAACATGGGCAGTACACAACATACAAGCACTCTATCCAGATTAGTTGTGTCGGTTAAAAAACAACGCGAAAAACTCTCGGGTCACATAAGCGCCCCCCGACCCCGCATATTTATGACCCTGTATTTTAAACATTCATATCATAATTGTATTATTGGATCTTTAATGCGCATATGATTAAGATAATGCAACATCAAAAGAAATGTTACAAACGCGAAAGACCAGACCGCGATGCCAGGTTCGGAGCTGGCTAGCGGCCCTGACGTAAGACATGCCGCGCATGCCTGGACGGATTACAAGGGTCTTCACTATATCCTCCCCCCCCCCCCCCACCATCACTCCCCCGCGTCGTCCTGCCTCGGCGCTGTTATCTATCGCTGAGCGGTCTTTGGGGAATCCCGCGGGCTGCCGCGCGAACAAGCGACGCGCTA
This sequence comes from Bacillus rossius redtenbacheri, assembly GCF_032445375.1. NCBI lineage: Eukaryota > Metazoa > Arthropoda > Insecta > Phasmatodea > Bacillidae > Bacillus > Bacillus rossius. The sequence continues at coordinate 17,428,486 of NC_086330.1, forward strand.
TTCTCGTTGTTTCGGGGCGTCGCGTCGGGTAGAACGGGGATGACGCAACTCGTCACAGCTGCTCTCGTCGGTTCGAGAAAAGGTGCCCTTCGGGTACTTGAGCTGGCCGCGTTGAGTGCCGAGTTCCGAGAGGATTCCGAGCGAAGGGCAGTGCGACATCGGCGAAGAGGTTAAAAGAGACTGACTCTCTCACCCCCTTCCCAAAAGAGTGGCGCGACGCGCCACTTCGACTGGATCGTGAAAGTGCGGTGAATGATTGGCGCGAGACTGTGTGTGTGCAGGCGCGTGGTAAGGGGCGAACCATTGTTGAGCCTAGCTCCAGTTTAGTGGGTAAATAATACATTATGTCTGGTGCCAAGTGGTAGTTATCTCACAGTTTAGACATTATAATTTATTGATATTTAGACTATAGTTATTTTAAAGCTTCTTTGAGGACTGATACTTACATTGGTGTTGTCTATTATATCGAAGGATGTACTTTTTGGTAGTATTTAAGTTAAGTTTTCTCTTGTACAACGGACAATTAAAACATGTAGAAAAATTACGATATTGCCTTCCCCTACACCAAATTGAAAAAATAATAATTATTACAATCATATAACCAATACTAGATTTGACTGAAAACAGCATGAAAACAAATACTCTGCCACGTAAATGATTGGTATTTTTAATCTTTCTTCACAGTTGTCTCAAGTCAATTGAAAAAAAGTATGGTTTTCATAGTTGTCTCAAGTCAATGGAAAAAAAATATGGTTTTATCACACGCTCTTTGCTACAGTATGAAAACAAATAATAAAATTACTTACAAAGTTTGTGAAATGAGCAAATTTAATTTACATATAATTAAATGTCCGTAAACATGGAATATTCCATGACTTTTTTTTTTGTTATTTCGTTTCCTTCTGCCAACTAGAACATTAATTAAATATTTTAGCTGTGGTGTGTGCAGAGTAGGGAAAAAGAAAATCAATTAGATTTTTCCATAGAATATCTGTATTAATTAATATGCTTGTGAATTTATTTTCGACGGTGAGGAATGAACCGTGATACATATGGTAATTTGACTACAGTTTGCTTCAAAATGCATACATCCGGAATGGTTCTGCATCACATATTTACATAAAAAAATAATTTATTATGAGGTATTATGTTTGCAGAAACCACAGTCATTTAAAGCCAATTATTATAAAAACTACGTGTTGATCTTTTTTTATATAACAAAACATGCTAATATTGTTCCGGGAACCTACATGTATGTGACAGAATACATGTGAAAATTTTAGATTCCAATATAAACTAAGTACCAGTTAAAACTTAAGGACTATTATAAAATTCGTGGAAAATGTTCTTTTCCTCAAACAGGATTTTGGTACAGGCTTTTGTGATACATATTTATAGCTTTGTTTTGATACAAAATATATATTTTTATAAATTTAAATTATTGAAATATATCCTAAAGTTAATAATTTATGACATTTTACAGGTTTTAGAAAATTAGAAATTAGATGAATGAAATAATGTAGACAATAATGTTTCAGATGTTTTTGTATTTAATTTTTAATTACAGCTTGATGATTACTAAAATAATTTTTAAAAAGAAGGAACAAAACCGTACAGCTTTCTAAAAACAATTTTGACATAAAAGTTCTCTAGAAAATTTGTCTAAAATTACCAAAATTTGTTTAACACATACATTTCATACAAACTTAAACAGTGAGAAGTGGTTTTCAGTGCTCAATAGTTTATTTTCAATTCATGATAATGTATCAAACACCTTCTCACTTGTTTAGTTTCAATAAATATATTTACTTCACAGTTTGGAAAATCCTATCTCGAATTTTCCTTAAAAGTGAATTATTAAATATTAAAAAATGCTTTATAGATTAATTGCTATCATTTTTTCTAAAAGTGCATATCAAGGGGTATTTAAAAACCATTTTACAAAGATATCAGAAAAATTATGGGATCTACGTATTTTCCCAAACAATTAAATGCATCAAAATATTGCTTTTCCAAAATATGTCAATTTTCATAACTTGAAAACTAATAAACAGTCTTTAATCATTTAAATTTGTAAAGTTTATATTTTATTTAAACAACTGTGGAAAAATGTATTTCAAAATATTCCACTAAATATTTATTAAGGACAGGACAGATCTGTACGAATTTCATAATGGTCCTAAATTTTTGAAGGAACTTTGAAAACTATTTTATATATGCAATTTTAACTCTTGTAAATGTGACGTTATCGAGTATTCATCATACTTAAAACTTATACAATATCGCTGTCAACATATTTGAATGTATTTAACATTTTTAAAGATAAATTACTTAAAAAAAATTATATTTACTACACACTAGAAATAGGCGTTTTCTGATACCTATATCACAACTATATCAGACCTCTACTATAAACTCAATACATATTTTATATGAATTTAAAATATTTTGCAGGCCTTTAAGGATTCATAAGCAGTACTCAAATTCATTTTCTCACACAATAATGCTGTGATCTTCTTTAGATGCGGGAACATGTGTAAGCAAAAGATAGCAGCATTAATCTAGAAAACATTAACACTCTGAGAAACAATTTTTAGATATTAAATAACTGATCAGCCATATTGAAGTCTTTATCGTTATTTGTGTTTTGAAAATATATATAATTTTTTCTTGAAATTTACGTTTATTTTTTTAAAATTTAATAATGAATCAAGCAGTGAAAAGAAAGGTTATTCAATAACAAATAAAAATAACAATTTTAATTAATATTGAAGATTGACAAATGGGTGCGTGTACTAATAAAGTACACTTTATACTCGTTATAAGTTATTCTTTGGCTACTTGGCGTAATAAAAAACTAACTTTAAATTTTAATATAAATAATTAGTATTCATAAAACCATGAAAGGACTGGAGTGATATTATAAATACAGTTGCTGCACTGTAAATTCAATCAAATTAAAAATCTTTAGTAAATTCCCATATCCAATATCATTATAAAAACACTTATTAAATTATTTATTTAGTAAAATAATCAAAAAATAATATTAAAAAAATAAAAATGTTTAAAAATGAATATGCCGAATATTTATTCTAATTCATTAATTTAAATTATTTGTTAAATAATATAAAATTAATAATTTATAATGTCTATTAGTAATATTCAAAATAAATATATATTTTTTTAATTATATGGACCGGTATTCAATATGTCACTAAAGTATATGATTTAAAAGCACATATACATATGTAATTTTAGTTGTGTGAAGATTTTTTTTTTTCATCCTGTCAACTTTGTTTTTGTGGCACGTTGCGCGTGTATCGTAAAAAAAAATTCATTTCCATATGTTTTTTATAACGCGCCTAAAGAAGTATAACTTCAACAAGAATTTAAAAAAAAAAATTAGTTGTCTGTAAAGTCGGTTTACGGACGATAGTTTAACGTGACGTCATACCAGAACATTGATAAAATGGTTGCATAATTTTATGAATAAAATTGAATCATTTTTATTTTAATAATAAAAGAACAAATACTTGAAAATATACTTGTAATCAGATTTTTAAAATGCAAGAATAATTAACCTTTATTGCCGAAAATTTTTGTTGTAATAAGCAATGAAAACCATATTAACTTTTCACTTCACTTTATAAACAGTCGAAGAAACAGTTCACGTGTAGATGACTCTTAATTAATTTTTAAAACTGGCGTTTAGCTATAATGTTTAAATATAATTATGAACAAATATTCATATAAATAAACTGTAATCAAAGATCTATTATCAATTTTATGGATCACCATAATTTTTTTAGTCAATTTTAACATACCCTGTTATTACTGCACTCGCCGACAGCGCAACGGAACACAGCGTAACGGAACAATGAGCGTAACGGGACACAGCTTAACGGAACAATGAGCGTAACGGGAAACAAGCGTAACGGAACATTGTGCGTAACGGGACACTTTTTTCGTGCGTGCAGCCGGCGTTTATCGACTTTTAGACGTCACGTCAATAAATAATTCATTCTCATAATTTTTTTTTGTTCATAACGTGCCTGAAGAAGTATAACTTCAACAAGAATTAAAAAAAGAAATGTAGGTTATGTTCACGCCCGGACGTTGAAACGGGCTGACGACCGCTGTCTCTCCGGCCGCAGCTTGTTTAGAGAAAGGGAGGGGGGGATGCGCGCCGCGTCCTCTGCGGGTTGATCCCTCGCGATCCGAGCAGGGCATCGATCCCGCGACCAGGCGGCGGATGCTCGAATGCTCGGGTCACACCGGCCCTGGTGTAGGTACCGTTTTGCAACGCGACTTCCTCGTCCCAAACGCTGGGGCGTGAAAACAAAAGCGAGTTCTGCGCCGTTATCAAGCCAAACTTTTTTTTATTTTTATTTGGCCAAAATGTTTTGGATTGGGGAAAATAACCAATCACGTCACAGTTGGGATTGGTTATGTTCAAGATAATACCCGTGGTGATAACTAAAAGATTACGCGGGAAAAAAAAAAACATGAAGTCCACACTCTAATTTTTTTTGTAAACGGAACAGTAAAAATCACGTATAATTACAGATATTTTGAAATTTATACATTTACATCAAAACAAAACAGTGTTTACGCAGTGATACAGGGGCATTTATGCTTTGTGTTGTTGAAGTAATTTGTAAACCGTTCCAGTGTTAACTGCTCACATAATCAACATTATACAACCAAATTAAGACCAATTCGATTATTTTTTTCCACGGTTTTGTAAAAAAAAAGTTTTAATGAAACATTAATTATAATATTAAATCATGCACCAATTTTCGTTAGAAAAACTTATTCCATACGTGCAAAAATATCATTGTGTTGTACAAAGCTCAAATATATTTCTTGTAGTATTGCGGACAATGTCTTGGCAACTGGTTTACCGAGGAATATTTTGTGAAAGTACAGAAAACTATTTTCTGGGTAGCCGAATCGCTGTCAATAACTCCGTAATGGGTGTCTTTTTAAATATATATTTTTGTTGCTCGCTGTGTGTCTATAACGAAGTAATGGATAGAAAAGACTAATGGACTGCTGGTTAATCCTGGGGTTGGTTTCTTTATATTCTTTATTCTTTCCCCAGGATTCCCTTTCGGAGTGGTTTTGTGCAACCATCTCTAATGACCTCGTTCTCAAAGAAACCTTGCATTCAAGTAAAAAATAAACACTAAGTTTGTCAAGTTACAGCTTTATCAAACGTAAGAGGAGATACTAAATTAATTAAGAATGCATATTCCGTTCCAGGTCAAAATTTAATTTGTAGGTTTAACACAGTTAAACATGAAACCCTATTTGATTGGCTGAAATTAAAAAAAAAATTAAAAAATATATATAGTGTATTATTTAGGCATAATTAGCTAGCAAAGTTAAATTTTTAAGATTTTTTTGCAGTATGTGTAAGGAGAGCCATAAAGGAATAAAAAAAATTAAAAGCTAATCCGTGGTATTGTTTAAAATTGTGTTGGATAAATTTATTTTATTTTACCTGATGATTTTAAAAGTCCAGGTTAAATTACAAAATTATTATTTTCGGAAAGAAAATTAAACCCTAACATATATCAACAAGAAAAATTGCCTTAAAACCTAAAATTGTCCAGTTTTATCTTCCGTCTCATTCTCCTTATCCGCAGTGCACCAAAACGTCAAAAATACCACTTTTCCAGCTCACTATGCAAAAGTATGCGATATATATTTATGTTAGTCGGCAGGTTTAACCATGTAGAACGTAAATCTATATATATAAAAATGTTATGTTGGTTTGTGTACGCTTCAAAAACTCAAAAGGTTCCGCACCGATCAAGCTGAAATTTTACCATTATATACAACCAGCATCAAGGATTGTTTTTATCTACTTTTCACGTCAGCAACATACCCGCGACCGCGAAAAATTACTTGCGCCATTTTATTAATGTGTTTTCTCACCAATAAAAACAAAAAAAAAGAACACGCATTTTCTGTTAAGGAAACGTTTCTCCATGCCAAATGATTTCTCTTAGCAATGGAAAAAACTACGTCAAGTGAAGCGAGCGGGAAATGGCTATATACAATGAGAATGCTTTTATTGTGAGGTGCAATAATTAAAAAAATGACTAAGCGTACCGGTATGGGACTAATTATACAATATGAATGAGGTACTTTAGTGTGATCGTATCTCGATTGAGCTGCGCCGTTATCCAAATCGTAAGTAGAGGTTATGTTTTGTATGGGTCTATCACCACTTGATGTGGTATTGCATGTAGATGGTTCTAGGCTATTCATTTTTTGAACACCTTAGGCCCTATACCTTTTTTTAAATTTTTAATTTATATAATATGTTCTATCGCCAATAACAACAATTGCATCAATCGTAAGTACAGGTTATGTTTTGTATGGGTATATCACCACTTGATGTAGGATTGCATGGAGATGGTTCTAGGCTATTCATTTTTTGAACTCCTTAGACCCTATACCTTTTTTTAATTTTTAATTTAATTAATATGTTCTTTCGCCAATAACAACAATTGCATCAATCGTATGTAGAGGTTATGTTTTGTACGGGTCTATCACCACTTGATGTAGGATTGCATGTAGATGGTTCTAGGCTATTCATTTTTTGAACTCCTTAGACCCTATACCTTTTTTTAATTTTTAATTTAATTAATATGTTCTTTCGCCAATAACAACAATTGCATCAATCGTATGTAGAGGTTATGTTTTGTATGGGTCTATCACAATTTGATGTGGAATTGCATGTAGATGGTTCTAGGCTATTCATTTTTTGAACTCCTTAAGGTCGGGCTACATTCGCAATAGCACGCAAACAGCACACATATAGCACACACGCACAGAGATAGCACAGAGCTTGATGCTACATTCACGCACAACACAACACAAAAGAATACCGGAAGCATTCAAAAAAGTTTTTTAAATGTAAGACTTCCGTTAACAATTTTGGTCACTGAAGTTGGCATAAGTGACGTTTGTTTATATTCGTGTGTTGTTATTGTGGTACGGTTTTCGTTAAACCCAGAAATATTTTAAATACTTCAATATTTACATACAAAACACAATGAGCATTCAAAAATACATCACACTGTTTATTTCAAATCCGGCTTCTTTAACACATTCATACACAGACTTCCAAGCATTTAATTTAGCTTCTTCAAATTTGTATCCTGCGGATCCCCTGTCATACAAAATATTTTTACTTTCTATTACAGCAATCAAAAAGTTATCAAATGTGCCTTCCATTTTTACGTTATCGTGCGTTTGAAAACAATAACAAACTACTCAAGTCAACAGCACCAATACTTTCGTGACAATTGTTCTTTTATAAGCCCACTAGAGTAGTACTTAAACTGTTTGCTGATTGGCTACCACCAGGATCGCGCATAGAAAATAACCTAAAAGTTAAAAGTTAATGAACTTTCTGTGCGTCGATCCTGTGCTATTTTTCTGTGTGCCTGCTATTTGCCAATGTGGCAGCTCATATCTAATAGTGTATGTTGAACTTCTGTGCGTCTGTGCTGTTTGCGTGCTATTGCGAATGTAGCCCGGGCTTTAGACCCTATACCGTTTTTTTTTATTTTTAATTTAATTAATATGTTCTATCGCCAATAACAACAATTGAATCAATCGTAAGTAGAGGTTATGTTTTGTATGGGTCTATCACCACTTGACGTGGGATTGCGTGTAAATGGTTATTGCATCAATCGTTAAGTAGAGGTTATGTTTTGTATGGGTCTATCACCACTTGATGTGGGATTGCGTGTAAATGGTTATTGCATCAATCGTTAAGTAGAGGTTATGTTTTTTATGGGTCTATCACCACTTGATGTGGGATTGGGTGTAGATGGTTCTAGGCATTTCAGGCTACTGCCAGGCTCTAAAGTTTAATAATGAAACGAAAGGGATGTGTTGCGCTGGCGGAAAAATCAAATTGCCTCAACTTGATGCACCACCAGATCCATTGAAAACTTTACTTGCTGGATCTACCGCTGAATCGAAGCATTTCCTATCGAACATCAGGAAATATAACTGTTGCTTCCAAATGACGTCATTTGGTGCGGAAATCGTGACTGCTCAATTCATGCCAAATTTTTAAATCAAAGGGCAAATAAGGTAGGTTGCGGTTATAAGGCCCACCAGGAAATAAGGCCCAGTTGTTTTTTAAAATATATCCCGCCAAAAATCTTGCACGCTGAGAGTGCCGTCATGAAGCTACTAGTAGTGCTATCTAACGACAAACTCATCAACTTCGTAGTCTTCGTTGTGTTCAGTATACATCACGTCAAAGAAACGGGAGGTGAGTGTTTGCTTTATTTTATAAAATTTCTACAGAAAAGAAGCTCTACATTTTAATCAATATATTAATAATAAGTTAAGGTAAGATAGAGTGTATTAGTGTACTTTATTAACAATGCAATCATGCATTGAAATTTAGGTTAAGACTATTCCTCTTTTTTGTGTTGAATAAAACAAAAATGGCGTGCTAACAGGAAATAAAGCCCAGTGTTATTCGAGGTGGGCCTTATTACCTGCCATTGGTTTTAAAAAAATATGTTACACTTCACGTACATGAATTTCAATTCTAAAATAACTTTTGACTATTGTTAAGTAAAGTTTTAATGAATGTGATTAGTGTAAATTTTAAAGAAATCTTTTTAATAAAATATAATTTCAACAAAACATGTTAATCTCTGTCCAGATATATTAATTTTAAAATTTAAAAATCTAGAATTTAAAGAAAATATGACAGTTACTGCTGCCATGCTTCGATTTTTATTTTAAACATGAATTTCAAATAAATACTTAATCACTATCCGCAAGTAAATTCGTTTCTTGTTAGTGGCCACACATTTTTCTATCTACAACATGCATAGAAAATAACTTATAACCAACACTTATTGTTTGATGTATCAAAAATAAAATTGTTGTTCCAGATTATTGAACAATGGGCAAGAAATGCATAGGACTGAGAGCAAAGTGGGACCAATCTACGATGCAAGAAGCTCTGAGGTTACTATCACAGGGGAAATCGCAAAGGTATGTGGAAAATAAGTTGGGTATACCACGCAGAACCCTGAGGAATCACATAAAATCAGGGTCATCTGAGCATAAGCTGGGGAAACGATGCATTCTAACAATTGATCAAGAATGTGACCTAGAGAACAGAATAATACGCTTCTGTGAAATTGGATTCCCACTCACACCGGTAATTCTACGCAGGTGTGTTTACAAATTTGTTGATAAGCACGGTATTCCACACCCATTCAACAAAGAGGAGCAGCTAGCAGGTAGGGAATGGTACCGTTCATTCATGCGCCGTCATCCACGTCTTGCTAACAGAAAAGCACAATCATTAAATCCAGCTAGAGCACAGAAACTGAATCGTGTGATTGTTGGCGATTATTTCACTCAGCTTGCCGAAACTATTGATACTCTGGATTTAAAAAGTCAGCCGCAAAACATTTTTAACATGGACAAGAAAGGGGTTAGACTTACGTTACATCATCAACAGTCAGTATTGGCACAAAAAGGAGCAAAGCGAGTGCATCTTGTAGCTCAAGAACATGCGGAAAACGTTACTGTTGTAGCATGTGTGAGTGCTTTAGGCCAAGTGATACCGCCAATGATTTTGTTGAAGGGTGTAAGGTACAAACAAAGTTTTAGGTATGGATTGTCGCCTGGCTCAGCTGTGGAAATGACAGGAAAAGGCAGTATGACAACCCAAGTGTTTGTTAAATGGTTAGAACATTTTAGTAAATTCAAACCTCCCGGCCCTACACTGCTCATTCTTGATGGAGCAAAATTTCACCTTGACATTTCAATTGTCGATAAAGCTGAAGAACCTGATATTACTCTGTTTTGCTTGCCGTCCAACACGACTCACGATCTTCAGCCTTTGGATAAGGCAGTGTTCCGGTCTTTTGAACACTACTGGGACCAGCAGCTCCTTTTGTTTTGGGAAGAAGATCCCGAGGAGCCAAATAGGAAGCTTACTAAGGAGACTTTTTCTCATGTATTCACTCCTGTTTGGAGTAAATGTATGACACTAACAAACATTGCCAGTGGTTTTAAAGCAACAGGCATTTGGCCATTTAACAGTGCTGCGATACCTGATGAAGATTTTGCGCCCAGTCTTGTATCACACCAAGATGCATCAGACGATGACATGCCTCTTTCTCAAAGATTGGAAAAGCTTAGCAAGTCACCATTTCAAGAACTTGTGGGTACACCTAACATAAAACCTAATCGTAGCAAAGTCTCACGAAAAAAGGCTGTCAACTATAAAGTTCTAACATTGCAGCAAAATGATTCTACAACCATGGCTCAACCGTCCACTTCAAATGCTGATGCTGATGAAGGGGCTGCCCAAGAGCAATGGCTGTGTGGTGTCTGCCAAGAAGATTTTATTGCAGACATGCGAGCATGCCGTTCCTGCAATACTTGGGTCCACGAGGACTGTGTTGGACTCACAATTGATGATGATGATTTTATTTGTTTTGATTGTAATGAGTAACTTATGGAATTTATTGATGTTAGCTTGTGTTGTTAACTTACCATAACTGTGTTACATGTTGTCTTTATTTCTCAGTTTGTATTATGGTTTAAGCTTATGGTGTCGATGGTTAATTTTTTAAGGTTTTTTCTTAAGTTCAGTATCCTTTACTCCCAAGTTAGATGTTAAGATCAGATTAAATTCAATAATGCGCACATAGATACACATTTTGTCTGCTATGAGTTTTATTTGAGTATTCCAGATTTATTATTTTTATCCTCGTGTTAACATTTTGTTTGTCAAACCAATATAACTATTTACAAATATTTCTGCACTTTATAAGTTTTCATTCTGATGTTATACATGCGGGCCTTATTATATGCTGTTACAGGTAATTTGGCCCAGTTACACTTATCTACATTTCTTTTTACATAATTTCCATTATCTATGTTATAGTCAATTTTGTACAACCCTCATGTAGCAATATAATCTGCGAACGTTTTTTATAAAAATATTTTTTTAAATATCCAATATTAAAATAATTACAAGCAATTATTTTGTAAGTGGGCCTTATTTGCCCCTCTTACCTTATATCACAAAGCTGGCTCTCTGCTCCCGTTATCAGATAGTCACCATAAATTCCTACAAATATACTTCATTGGTGTGGAATACATACCTCGCTAAGAAGATTCATTATTTCGCAACTGCAGGAGCTTCTTCACGAAAGGAACAATTTGGTGCGTTTGTTCAAAACAGCAATTGATATGATGCCATCAGATACCCACAAAATTATTATTCACGCAGACAAAACTCCCGCTGGAGAACATGTCCGGATATATAATGCTTCAACTATAGACGAAGTAGCAATTGTCATAGTCGGAGATCATTTCCAACCTAGAGATATTTTCTCCATCGAAGAAATAATCAACTGATAAACGTAGCAGAAACTTACCGTTGTTACGATGCTTTACAATATCCAGTGATCTTTTGGGATGGTGCCGATGGATATCTTTTCAATGTGAAAATGATAAATCCAGTAAATGGTGCAGAAATCAATAACAATTGCAGCTCAATGAACTTTTACGCATACCTCTTAATGATTCGGAGGAACGAGGACAATTATATTTTAAAATTCCGTCAGGTGTTTCACCAGTATATTGTGGATATGCATGCAAAAATTGAAACGGAACGTTTGCTATTTCTCCGTTTAAATCAGACTAAACTACGCTCTGAAGAATATGTTCATTTGCGAGATGCAGTTGTGAATGACGGTAATACAACCAACGTTGGAAAGCTAAACTATTTTGCCATCTTCATACATTGGCAGTCCACGTCACATGCAAGAATATGCTCAAGATGCAATGTCATATGTTCGTCATTACGGGCGTCCAGATTTATTGATCACTTTCACATGCAATACAGCTTGGGACGAGATACGGCAGCTGTTACTTCCTGGCCAATCACACGTCGATAGGCATGACATTATAGCACGTGTTTTCCGACAAAAGCTTAAATCGCTGATGGATTTCATCGTGAAACATGACGTATTTGGATCTGTGCGCTGCTGGATGTATTCAGTGGAATGGCAAAAGAGAGGATTGCCACATGCGCATATACTAATCTGGCTCTACAATAAAATAACTTCAGACGAAATCGACGATCAACTGAAGATGGTGGGAATTCGGCAACTATACACATGCAAAATAGCGCTTAGCTATTGCAAATAAAGTTCTTAGTCAATTAGGAATGCCAGCACCAACCCGAACTGCGACTGTTGTATTTGATGTATATTTACGCCGTGAACAGAGTTATAACATTGATGATCTTCAGACATATGTCCAATCGAACATTCCCAAATTAACGCGTGAACAGAAAGGCATTTATGATCGCATAATGCAAATGATAAGTGACGGAATTGGGGGGAACTTCTTCTTGGATGCGCCAGGAGGAACTGGGAAAACATTCCTTATTAGATTGATTCTAGCAACGGTTCGATCAAAAAATGACATAGCCTTAGCTCTTGCTTCGTCTGGAATATCTGTGACATTGTTACCAGGTGGAAGGACTGCGCATTCAGCTCTAAAGTTGCCATTAAACATGCAAATCATCGAGACTCCTACGTGCAATATTTCCAAAGCATCCGGTATGGGAAAAGTATTACAAAAATGTAAACTAATTGTTTGGGATGAATGCACGATGGCACATTAAAAATCGCTTGAAGCTCTTGATCGATCGTTACGAGATTTGCGTGGAAACGTTTAACCATTCGGGAATGCATTGATATTGCTCGCAGGAGATTTTAGGAAAACATTGCCTGTAATTTCTCGATCGACACCAGCAGACGAAATAAATGCTTGCCTGAAATATTCAACACTATGTCGGCACGTACGTACATTGCAGTTGACTACGAATATGCGTGTCCAGTTGCAGAATGATCCATCAGCTGAGGTATTCTCACGACAGTTACTGGAACTTGGAAACGGACAGCTGCCAGTTGATGATACGTCTAGACGTTTAGCATTTCCCGATCATTTTTGTAATTTAGTAACATCGAAAGAAGAACTGATCGAAAAAGTATTTCCTGACATTCAAAAAAATCATAGAAATCACAATTGGCTCAGTGAAAGAGCTATCCTTGCCGCAAAGAATAAATATGTCTATCAACTTAATAATGTTATTCAATCCAGTATTCATGGTGATGAAATTACATATAAGTCGGTAGACACCGTTGTGGAAGCAGATGAAGTTAATTATCCAACGGAATTTTTAAACTCACTTGATCTGCCAGGGATACGACCACACATACTTAAATTGAAAATAGGTGTGCCAATTATCCTCTTGCGGAATATTAATCAGCCAAAACTCTGCAACGGCACGCGACTTTCAGTTAAGAAATTAATGAATAACGTAGTGGAAGCAACGATTTTAACGGGGCCTTTCAAAGGTGAAGATGTCCTCATTCCTCGAATAGGTACCCATGATCCCGACAGATACACCATTTCAATTTAAAAGATTGCAATTCCCAATTCGATTGGCATTTGCAATCACAATCAATAAAGTTTAAGGTCAATCTTTAAAATTGTGTGGTTTAGATTTAGATGCGGATTGTTTTTCACATGGACAACTGTATGTTGCGTGTTCCCGAGTCGGAAAACCAGATAGTCTTTATATCTACGCATACAGTGGAAAAACAAAAAATATTGTATATCCACAAGTATTGCAAAATTAAACTTGTATGAAATGTATTCTTTGTTTTGTTTCTCATTTCTTAACTATTCAATCACAATGTGCCACAGCGAAGCGTGGCAGGGTACAGCTAGTACAAAATAATAACCTGGAACGGGACATGCATCCTTAATTTTTTTTATTTATGCCTCTCCATTAATTCATCATTTCATATCAGTAGGTACTTACAGGAAAACGTACATGCATAAGAAAAACATTATAGAGAAATACGATAATGGGATTGAGAGTTACCGAAGTAAGCCATATTGGTTTCAATTTTTATGTGCCATAGCAATTTTTGAACTTTTATTACTGCATTTTTGGTTTTTATTTTTATTTAGGCATTGTGTTTATTGGCCGTTTTATTGCAGTTATAGTCAGTGATGGATCCGAAAAGAGAAGGGGGGAATTTTGAAAGGGCTGTGTGTTATAATATCATAGATCAGCATGTACAATATACCACTAGAAAAAGTATATAACATACCTGACGAGACATTTTTTCAGAAATTGTTTAATGTCTCCTCTGATTTATACATCCGTGGGCAAGAATATTGTTCAGAACTGGCGTTCTTGAGCGCATCTGCATGGGTGAAGTTCTCTTCGCGTGTCTCGACGCAACTTGGCGGCGGATAGGCCAGCTGGATGTCTGGGTGAAATACGTAGCAACCTATCACGACATTCCCAATAATAATCTAATTATTACGTATGCACTGAGAGGATTTCACAGACTTCAGTTTGTCTTTCGATTTTATTCAGAAAAAAAAATTAGTGAACTTCAAATCTGACAGTGTAAAATTTTGAATATGTGTAATTGTGTATATTTTAAGATAATGTGATAAGCTAAAAACTGTTGTCTGTTTAATAATGTGTTTAGTAGGGATAAATAAGTTATATATTATATTTATATATTTACTTGAATTATAACTTTAGGATTTGAGTTTTATAGTTTTTCAGGTTTGTATTAGTTACGAGGTGTATTAAAATTCTTCGTTATGTAATGATTTAAGAGGTAATTTAATTGGTAAGGTAAATATTAGTAACAAATAAAAAATTTATAAATATTATTTGGGCTATCCTTACGAATCCGTTTTCCCCACTAGTAACACTATTTTAATGAAACGGCTAAGATTTAAATTTAAAAATACTTGAAAAAATACTAATCCCAGGCTTTGGGCCTCATTTTCGAAAAGGAAATTTTGTTAAAATACTGCCCATCATCTCAAATTGCTTCAAGCAATTAATACTATAAAGTTTCCCTTTGGCTTTGTGAAATTCAGTTAGCGCCATCCGCCACAGATGGCAGCACCGTGGTTACACATTTCCGTTCCATGCGACTTCCGTTCCATTCACGAAATTTCTTCTACCAAATGCTGTACACGCGGAGCTAATATGTTGCACATCAATAACTAACGATAGAATACTGTTACTACCAACCGTTTAAACCAAGAATAATTATTTTGGTTTCTGTCCCTCCCCATCGACGGTCGAAAAGAAATGTCAAATTTGACTTAATTTAACGTAGTCTGAAAATATGAACGTATACCTATAGGCTAGTATATATTGTTGGTTCTACGTAGAGCAATTGTGTAACTTTCATTCAAAATCCAAACGTAAACCTTGAATGCCACGGACAGTATTTAATCTTCGGTGTCAAGTTTTTGGCATCAGTGAAACAGAGTTATTTTTGCCTGAAGGGAACGAAAGAAGATTTAGCTGATTTGTTTCGTCTAGGAATAAACGCTGCTTAGGGCATTACGCCCATAGTAAGCAGGCTGAAAATAATTTTTTTATTAGAAACGTTACATTTTCACTTGGTTCATCTACAGCTACATTTGGTCATCACGTTAGATTGTCTTAGGGTAAATTGTTTTTACTCTAATTTGCTTACACACAATATTTTATATTGTTTAATTCAGCCTATACTTAAAAATCAATATGATTCATTAATGATTCAAACTACCTTAATACGCATAGCATACAATATGATTTATACACAATACTTAAAGGATTATAATATATATTTATTTCCTTTTTTAATTTTTTTTTCATTTCCCCCCCCCCCCCACAAGCCCTAATCAGTTTCAGAATTATTTAGTAGTATATGAATAAGATTGGATATAATTTTTTTTTTAGTTTTGATAAATTTACACTGACGCAAAGTTACTGTACAACTAACATCCTTGTTTTTTTATAAAAAAAAACATTTTTCGGAAAACTTAGTGATAACTCAAAAATTATTCCTCTTGATATATGTGGCAAACAAGAACATTTTCACAAGCAATCGAGAATTTTGTTACTCTTTTAAATTACTGGAATATTATTGAATGACGTAATGTAATTGTATTCAACTTAAAGGTTAGTTTTGTATACTCAGAAATCACCATAGGGGTGTATCCAAGGCCGAACTAAGACGGACTTGACGAAATGACTCTGCGATGGTTCTCAGTTGCATTCTGCAGCATGGAGATGAAACGAAATCGCCACACCCAAACCCTGAAGTGGAGAGGACGATTTACTCAAGAGAAGATTCGCCAGATTCCGGTGTTACGGAGATCAGAAACACGCGAGCAGCTAAGTCCCTTTGAGAAACGAAGATTGCTTGCTGCTTCGATAGACATTTTTTCTACTTTACAACTTTTTGTACATAATTTTTGGGTACGAAAATACGAATATAAAATGAAACAGTTTCAAGGTACATGTTAAATTAGGCTACAATGCTTATGTTTACTTTAAAAAAAATGTTGTGTTCCAGTATTTGCTACTTGGGAACGTATTAACGACGCTTGTTGTCAAGCGACGAGTGTGTCACGTGTTCGTATATGCGGTCAATTTTTTGTAATGTATAGAACAGAAACATTCATAAATGATATTTTAAATTATTACATGTAGGCCTATATGAAAACAAGTGTATCACTACAAAATAATGTTCGTACTTATGCTTTGTGTTGTTTCAGCACCTCCATTTGTTAAAATTTTAATGGAAACCGTTCCCTGAATATCTATCTGGTATTAACTTCGCACAAAATAAGTATGATAAAACAAAAATAAGTCAAATTATTAAATATCAGATTATCTTTTTCATGGTTTTAAAAAATAACGTTTGACTGAGACATCAATTAAATATAAAATTATGCATCAATTATAATATTAAATACTCAGTATTATCTCGACAAACGTAACCCTAAACATGTGTTGTACAAAGTTACAATATCTTTCTTGTAGTATTGGAAACTATTTCTAGGAAACTGGTTTCCAAATAAATCTTCTGTAAAAGTATAAAAAAATGTTTTTGTGTGTGCACAGTCTTAATATTGACTACAAGTATCTACTTATGCTCTTTAAATGATTCATGCAATGATTCATGCAATGGAGAATTTTGATTTAATACAATTTCTTGGACATACGCCCTTGAAGTTTAGCACTGTTTGTCATGGGTAAATATTTAAGAAGGAAAATTAAGAAAAAAAAGTGAAAACACAAACCCACAGAGAACGAGCCTAAAACAGCTACGCCAAACAGATAAACCCAAAGACGTACCTGAACGACGACCGCACAGACGAGCACATTCAAACTTAAAACTTAAAAATCAGATGGCACAAGGATGCCTTCCACGGTGTTCTGAACGTGTTCTGTTGTGCTGTCGTTGTGTTGTTGTACGTAATACCTGTTTTAGGATTCTTCTCTGGGGGTGCATGTTTTCATCGTTTTTTTCTTCTTCTTAATTTTCGTTCTTGAAAAAAAATTTCAAAGAAATCATGAGGACTGCCGACAGAAGTGAAAACTTGAAACTATAAACAAACAGGTGTTATTTTCAATTTTCTTTTTCTGTTGTCTGAAGACATCATTAACGTTTTCCACACAGAATCGAGGATCTAAAAAAATACTAAAAATAGATATTTAGAGAGAATAACAATATAATGTACACAAAAAATTTTTCCTAAATTTCAAATGATAGAATTAATAATAATAATAATAATAGAAGTATTGTGTAACATAAGAAAATATTTTTTTATAAACATCAGATACCTTTTCGCGATTTTTACGAAAAAATATTTTAACACAACAAATTGGTTTTATCACGTAAGTAAAATAACTCCTTAATAAGTATAAAATACGCATTGCATAGTGATTGTAGTTATTAAAAAAATAAATAATGATGTTCTTAATTTTTAGGTTATATTTTTGCAGAGGCTCCGTTTTCTTCGTTATTCAAACTATATTTTTATATGAGACTATTAATATATTTTATACTCACTTTTTACTGCAAAACAATCGTATACTTAAGATTTGAAATAAAAATTGAACAAAAACACAATTTGAACAGGTATAGTGTTATGGTTAACACGTCATGTGACCATGTCGATGACGACTTGCATGAATTTATCTCCCTATCCAAACCTTCCTATAGAAGTTTTCACTTCAAAAAGTTTCTTTTTTCCGTGACGAACAGTGCGCACTCGTACGAGAGATTGTTTTGAATCTCTTCATCCGCCTGGTCCGACCCCCGATCTGAAGGGGCAGGAAATTTTCGCGAAAAAAATCTGAACGCCTAATAGACTGCAACAAGGTATACCCACACCAGCGGTTTCTTCCTTGTGATTGGCGGCTGTCTGCGAGAGAAGTCGTTGCCTTGTTTGCAAGAGCCACTAAGGACGAGTTTGCTTCCACACTGAATTAGTGTGATTGGTTGTTGTAACAATCGATATGCACCTCAAAGTAACTCACCCAATTACTAGAGTCCCGGAAATTTCGCGGATTTCTCTGGCCTTAGGATATAATTCAAAGTTATAGGTGTGCTCGACCCATGTTTACTTTCCCATTGGTTGATTTCTTAGCGAGAGCATTTTTATCCTTGTTATTTGGCACTACCTGATTCGCTTACTGCTCTCCTAGTTGGACATCGTTGGCTCACGGTCGTAGAGGGGCGTGTCCAGATAACTGCGGTCCAATCATGAACACAGTGCGACAGTGTGGATGTTTGCATTCTAGCTTGCGGCTAAATGAATGCGCGAACATTCCGTGGCTCTACCAATCACGAAACACAGACGATGCTACAGTGTTTTAACTCCCAGCTACTCTCGGGATCTTTTCGCGAAATTTTCATGGCCCTAGCGATCTGTCTTCTACCTCCGCACGCTGTCTCGGAACACACGCCGTCGCTGGCGAACAACCTCGAACCCCCGTCGGGCGCTGGAGCTGGGCAACGCCAATTTGATTTGCAAATGTAACCGTTTATGCGTTCGTTTGCGCCGCGCTGCAGGTACCCTGGAGGCGAGCGCGCAAAAACAAGCAGCAACGAGGACACTCTGAAGTTTCCAAACACGCTGTTATCTGTTGTGCCGCGTAGTTTGAACGTGGTTTGAAATAATTTTTTTATCTTTTGGTTATGTTTCCCTTAGGGAAAAATATGCACTAAAAGACGTAACGCTTTTTGAAATATGTTGTAATAAGAGTTAATGCTAGATCCTAATATGGCGTACTGAAGTGTCTTTCAGAAATGGATGCCAGGTGTTCAGACTAGCTAACTTTATTTTATAATGTAAGTATTTCTAAGTTTTAAAAAACTTTCATGGTAAAATTATTGTTACTTACATAAATTTAAAATTATAAAATATCAATAGAAAACTGCTGTTTAACATTTGGTATTATTTATAAATCATACACATTGTTTCAACAATTCTTGAATTAATGTCTGTCTGTTCGTCTGTTTGTGTGTTTTTATGTGTCTTCTGGCATTAACTAAAAAAGAACTGAAAGGATTTATATGGAAACCTTTTTGTAAGGTTTTAGGCTAACTTCGTCCTAGGATATATACCAAACTTAAAGAGGTGAATAAAGTTTAATAATATTTAAAGTTAAAAAAATGTTATCTCCCAAGTTAATTAAGTGGAAGGAATGACATTGGTCACGAATAATGAACATATACGGACGCCTTTTTCCATAATTCGGAAATTAACCCCTAAATGATGTAAAATGTAAAAAAGGTGTGTTTGGTTTTATAAAGTAAAATTGAAATTTCCTTATAAGCTACCTGACCATAAATAATATTCATATGTACTTAAGAAGTGTGATTGTTTTATTTTAAAAATTTGGTCCACTCTATGGGTAATAAAGAGTAATATAGCCTAAAAAAATATAATATTCTAAAGCTAAGCTCACGAAAACAAACATGTCGAATATTAACTAATGATGTATATGTAAAGGTCCTAAATTCTGACACCTTTTGTAATGAGCCGAGATGTTACTTCTGACACCTTTTTGTAATGAGCGAGATGTTCTTTAATTCATTGTAACGTAACTAAAGTTCTGACACCACCAGTCTGAAACCGGACTGAAAAGGGATGAGATATGCTGGGTAGTAGGGATGAAAGAGGAGGGTATAGGGGAGAAATGGGAGCGCTGGAATCTTGATCTTCGCACTTGAGGCCTGCCCGTAATGTTACTCTGGAGTTGGTCGTGGTGTCCTACAAACTAACACGCGAAATTGTATTCCCCCAGAACCTTCCTATTTGTTGGTCGTGCCCGGACGCTGAGCCCTGTACAAGAAGACTCTTGCTCTATCCTAGGGTCGAACCTAGGACCTGTCTCACGAGCACTCGCCGCCAAGACTCTCGTGGCCTCGCAGACTCCACTCCGCGTCTCAGTTTCTTAACGTGCTTCGAGTACTCTCGGTACTGAACTAGTTCAGTCTATATATTTATTTAGTAAAAAAAGGGACCGGAAAAATTCGCGAGTTCAATGACCTGTAGGATGAAATCCATTATTCTACGTACACTCGGTCTAATGTCACCCACTCATTGGCTGCTGTCTTGTGAGACGTCCCAACGTAGCAGCATGTGATTCGATACAGCTTTGTTTGGGTGTTTCTCATTGGCCCAGAGTCATCCAGGTGAGTTGTGAGCGAATAACAGTGGTAGCACTGATAACTTTTTAAATTTTAACCTATCGCGAAATGAATCCACCATTTTTTCCGGTCTCTAAGTATAAAGCATAGGGAGGTCATTGTTTTAACTTTATGTAATCTTTTGAACATACACCATTGCTATGCACATGTCTGTAGAAGAAAACTACAAAAAAAAAGACAAAAACACAAATTAAGCAAAAATGTCATATGTCAAAAAGCTTACATCAAGTCATGTACTCCCATTGCACAAATCTTTCAAAGATAATAGGTCATGGTTTTGTTTAAAAACGCTCACAATTGGGTAGAAAGAGCCTTGGTGGAAGGAGGGGCCGTTTTTTTCAAAATGATTTTTTCTGTTTTATTCCAGGAGAATGCTTGGTGAATTTTCTTAATCTTCCCCAAAAAGTCCATACATTTAGTGGCGCCAACCTGAAATTTGGTGGAAAGAATTTGGCTAGGGCCCAAAGCACAAATAAAAAAAATTTCAGTTGCTTAAACACCGGGAAGATCTGTCAAATTAAAGGCTTTCAGAAAGAAATAAAGGAAGAGACGCATAGGTAAAAAAAAGTCCACAGCCGGAGGGGGGGGGATTATCCCGTTGGACGTCCCTAATTCTGGAGGACAAGAAGCCTGTTTGTCCGACCGAGCGCAGGGGGTTGTTAAGGGGTGAGAGGAGGGGTTTTGGGAAGAGATGGAGAGAAGAGGGAGTGGACGGACGGCTCTGCTCGCAAATTACAGTCTTCCCATCCCCCCCCCTTGCTCAGGTCCTTTCATTTAGTAATGGGTGTAGTTAATCTGCACTAATTGTGTGTAATATTGCACCGGCCTCCCGACTTCCCACGGGGCTTTGAAGTCGTGTTTGCAGAACCGGAGCGCATAAACATTTCGAGAGGCGCAAGGCGGACTACACACACACGCACACACCCACACTCAACCAGCTCACTCACACAATGGTAGATCTCCCCCCCCCCCCCACTCCCTCTGATGGTCACGTGGTCCTCGTCGTGCCTTTGCGCTTCATCGGCCGCCAGGACAATCCCGACTCGTTGCTTTATTGGTGGGAAGGGGGGAAGGGGGATAGCATGATGCGATACTGTCCCACGCGCGTGCTCGTCGTTGACCTTTGCGGCGGCGGTGTGCCGGATCACACGGCGTGCTGTTGGCCTGGCACACCCCCCGGGGCCCACCTCCGCGGCCAAGCGATCAGCGTTTCCCCCGACCGACAACTCTGGGGGTAGCCGGGCCCAGAGTGATTGATCAAACCTTTTACAAGCAGCACCCACCCCCCGCAACGGGCAAGTTGACACGTCACTTAAACGCTTGTTGCTTCTGAAAACTGTACCTACTGAAGGACGTTTAAGAGGATAAGTTCATTAAGTCAAGAATTAGGATATTCACCCCACGCACAATGTGTTTTCTCCTTACGTCTTTTTCGGTACTAGCTACTGTTTTTACCAAATTCACAACATACTGTATAGTATTATTTACGAATAAAAATATAAAAAATATAAAGAGATAATATTTATATGTGTATTCAGGTTATATTTAGTGTTCATTAGTTATATTCTTTCATAAAGATCTCAGTTTTTGAGTTATAAATGTTTTAAGGGCATGGTAGAATAAATAATGTATATTACCTGATTGCATTTTAAAGAAATTGAATTGTGGTCGGTTTAAGGATTTAGACACTATTGGCTTCTACATGGCATTTACTCTGAACGATATTTGTAGCTGAGGTGGTGTCGTATGTATCCTTTATTAATTCATGCGCACATGCCAGAGCTTTCAGTATTATTATTGAGAGATATTCATAGTGGATAAAGACTTGGTGTTTTTGTGGATACTGTTGGGCTCAGTTTTTTGCAATGAGATTAGAAGTTATCACAGAAAACATTCATGCAAACTTCATCAGAAAATGTTTTTGGTTGACCATTGCTATATATAAATAATTGTTTACTTTTGTTTTGTAGTATTTTGTTTTACATTAACAATTGTTAATACATTTAAAGAAAAAATATGATATCATATATATGCTCATACAAGTTACTTTTTAAAGGTAAATTAAAGATGATATTGGTGATTTACCATAAAAAAAACCCTGTGTGCAATTTTTTTTGCACTCTAAACACGTCTAAGAACATAACAGTTGGATTTATGAACATAAAACAAAATTTAAATTAAAATTCAAAGCTCAAAAAATATTTTTGTGTATGATTCCAGGTGTATTCCTGGTTTTTGAGTTAGCCGTGGGCCTGATACTAGATTGTTTCATACTGTTGCATTAAAATATCTTTAGTTTAAATGAAAAAAAAAATTCTTATAGAGTTCAACCGAAAAATTTCTCGCTGTTTTTGAATGCAAATTATTGAAACTCGAAGAACGCTTAACATACGATAAACGTACAATGGTTAAATTGTCTATAAAATAGTTTCATGCCCTTTATGCTACAAAATTAAATTTTGAATCGATATTAGAATATCTTTGTTTTAGGAAATCAAGCACTTTTACTTTTATTTTATTAGTTGGAAATTACACTGAAAGAAAACGGATTTGAGAAAAAAATTGAGCACAGAACACGTTTTTTTCCTCTCTTACAATTGTGTAAATTACAGTCGTTACTCCTGTCACTTTGGTCCTGCTCACGCTTTTAGATGCGAGAAAAGTTTGAACACTACGAGCATGACGCTTTGGCCTAGTATGCAAATTTCAAATTGGTATGCAAATGACAGTCCCACCACTTCAAACCAGCTGCTTCGGTAGCTCTCAATGCATGAATTCAGCGAGGCCATTCAAAGACATGTGGTTGTTATCGATGTAGTAGTACAAACATCATTCCTCACATTAAAAATACTTTGGAAAAAATATAACAAAAATATTAAAATTTGAAATTTAAGTAAATAAATTAATAAAGTGAAGTATTTTGCTTAATATGAGGTACAATAATTTATAATGTATTTTAAATACGTGTTACTATTACAATGTTCAATTTTGGAAGAAATGCAATAAGCGTAATTAATTGCTCATAGCACAAAAATGAAAAAAAATAATACGCAGTACTTAAAAAAATTCATTTCATGAGCAATATGTTAATTATGTGTGATGTATACTTCGGTCGCTACGACCTAATAAAGGCGTTTCCTCTCTCTCGCACGCCGGGTCTCACCACCTTACCTTCGTGACCTGGCTGCGAGTTAACCCCCTTCATCCGTAACACCTTAACAACCTTAATTAGCCTAACTAGCCCCTTCATTTCCCTCGCACCCCTTCTTCCAACCTTTGCCCCCTTCCCTCTCCCGAAAGCTTCGCCATAACTGATGGTCTGTATTTCCAGGTTCGCTCCCTGGTGGTTGAATTTCCCTTATTGCCTTGCCGCGTCGGCCTTCTCCGATTCCGCAGCTCGTATATCTAGCCGCGCCAGCCGTGGAAAGCATTGTCGCAGAAGAATGGAGCGCTGCCTCTGTTAAACGTACTGCGCTAACCAATAGTTACAGAAGAGTTTTCGGTCGGTTACTTTTATTGTAATGAACTGGCTCGGATTTCGAGGTTGAGACACGTTCGAATTGGTGGATTGCACAGAATTTTCGCTCTGCATTGCAGCAGGCATCAGTGTTCATAGTTGACAAGGAAAACTGGCCGCGAAAACCTTATTCACATATTCATCGTCATAAACACACTTTAAACATTTTTTTCATATAAAATTCGTCACACATTCACCATCATCGACCCACATTCACCATAATCGATCCAACATCACCGTAATCGACATACAATTTCGCCAAACATTAGCTGTCATCCGTACACATAATTCAACACACATTTACCATCACCGACAAACGTGGAATGAATCTGAAACTACATCGGTGCCATTGCAGACGGTGAAGAATGATGGGATATAAATGAATTAGTGTGAGGAAAATAGGATAGCATCGAAAAAACCCACCAAGTTTCCCACTTATGGACATTTCGGGAAACGATCCCGCATTACCTTGGTGGGAAGCGACTGACCAAACTCTTAAGCCACAGTGCCTAAAAATTTATTTATGGAGTTCATGTTTGTACTATCTTTCCAGCAGTCATTTAGGCGGACCACCTAGTCAGGGGTATATTTGTGTTGGTGAGACGAGACAATAAGTGCGACGGTTGCTGGTGCTTCTAGCGCGGTGTCGCCTCTAAGTGCAAGGCTCTGGACTAGCGAGCAGTCTTCTCGTCATGCATAGGGAAACTATGATATTTTAGTAGTAACCGGTAACCATACCATTATAATGGAAAATAAATTAAGGTAACGGTGTACTGTACGTCACGAAATGATAAAAGCAAAATAATTAGGATACTAACTTCTCAAATCTTTCACCAGCTTTATAGTTGCGAGTCACTGTGGGACTGTAATATGGAAATCGTGATTATGTGTAGGTAATTAAAAAAACACAAACTTATTTTCTCGATAACCCTTGCCTGTGACTTTTGTTACAAATTAAATGTATTTTATGAGCTAATTTAGATAAAGAAAAAACAACTGATGGCCACTAAGTTTTAAATATAAATATTTTATGGAATATTAAAAAAAAAAAATTTCGAACAAGGGGAATATGTTGCTGAAACGAACATTTCGACTGCCCCTCGCATATAATTCCCATCTCTCTGCACTGCTCCCCTAGGGCTCCCACGCACCCTCGTTATCCCTATATCCCCACCCCTACCCTCGCCAGTTGTCGCCGAGCACAGCAAACGGCTGGAGGGCCAATCAGCAGCTGCGACGCGGCCGTGCAAGAGCAACCTCGTGGGGAAAAAAAAAAAGATAAAAAAGCGGGCACGACTCGAAACGACGTAAAAATCCGGGTTAATTAACGCAGCGGTGCTGTCATTCTGACGGCGAGCATTGTAACGAGATCCGGAAGCAGAACTTTATTTAAGGGGTAAAAAAAAGCCGTTCTTTGCGTGTTTCTTGCTTTAACACAGGCTACCTTACAGATTAATATAAAAATTTAATATACTTCCATTTTTTAAAGTAAAGCTTTTTTAATACTTAACACTATATTGAAGGAAGAATTACCTTTCACTTCTGACGTAATTTTGTTCATTATTTTTGGGGCAGTGGTTTTTTAAATATTTTTTTTTTAAATAGTGGCAATTTTTTTTCTGTTCTTTCAAGATTGAAAGTTTTATTTGTGTATTGAAATTATGACTATGTAAGTGCCGGTGAAATATTTGGTTTCATCTAAAATAAATATATAATTTACAATTTGTTTATCACAGTCCAAAAAATCTCACATTCGATCAAAAACAGGCTTGAAGTTACGACTATGTTACATTACCTTGCTCGTTTAGCAGATATTCTTTAAAATTTCTTGTAGGCATGACCTTTTTCGTGATGTTACTAGCAAAGAAGTAATAATTGTAAAATCTATTATTCACATGTTTAGGAACCGCAACAAGATTATTAATCATTCTTTATCTTGATTTATAAAAATGCTCGTTAGATATCACCGTGTGCTGCTTATTATTCCTGCCAATATTTTGATGTTTTTCTTCGTGTTTTCCTGATTCCCCCCAATATTTTGTTGTATTCTACAAGTTATTCCGGTTATTCATGGTGACGCTTCTGTTGGCCTTTCTCCGTGAGCTCTTTGTTATTCCTGCAGAGACTTCTGTTGATGTTCTCCGAGTGCTTCTGACTATTTGTGAGATTTCAATCTGTGCATGAAAATTATTTTACTTAATGAGAAATGCAATTTTATTCGGAGTTACAATTTTTTAGTGACTTTCTGTTACTAAATCAGTACTTACAAGGATTTTATCATGTGGAATTCAAACACAATATCATTACTCAAGACAATTAATTTGCCATAAGATGGCTGAGAATAACTATCATGTAAGACGAACTTCCTTCTCCTTGGTGTCTACAGAAGCCCTTCTGTTGCGATCGTGATTGAGCATCCCGCATTCCTCATGAAACAGCGACTGCCTGTACAACACAGCATGTGGCGTCAACTGTTGCAAGAATCGGGACTATTTCTATCAATTTACTTGCATCATATGAATTAACTCTCTCTCTCTCTCTGCTTAATGGAGCTATTGAAGCCAGTGGCCGTCTTGTAGACTCGTAGCCTCGTAGCATAGTAGCCTTGTAGCCTCGTAGCCCAGTAGTCTCGTAGTCTGACGCCAAGTAGCCTCGTATTCTCGTAACTTTGTAGCCTCATAGTCTCATAGTTAGTCGGAGCCTCGTAAACTCGAAGTCTCATAGTCCTGTTGCCTCGTAGTCTTGTAGTCTTGTAACTTCGTAACCAAGAGTCGGTTTGTAGTCAAATGTTGCTGGAGCAGTTAGGCCTAAGACAGCCGGAACCGATACTTTTGGAGTCAAAGACTGTTTTAGGCATTTATCCTGTTGCATCTTGCGATCAGATCGTATCGCTGTGGTATCCCTCCGATGAGATCGTACGTATCCCTGAGATGAAAACGTATCACAGCGCAGTTCAGTAACTGGCTATTCTTGAGAACTCGATGACATTTTTTATCATCTTTAACGAAGAACTCGATGGATTGTTTACAATCGGCATAGGGGACCCTGACGCAGATCCCGTTGGCATAGTAGATCTCAAGAATAGCCAGTTACTGAACTTATGTATCAGACGAGTAAAACTAGTCGATCCGCACAGCACCACTGCCAGAGATGGACTGTGAGTCGCATCGTCCAGTCCACACTTATATACTTGCAGTGACTAGTATGAGACGTGAGTAAAAAAAAAGCCAGTTTAATTTTTGAAGACGACGGCGATGACGCAGATCCTGCTGGCAACGACGTTAGCATTTGCACCTACTGTTCCAACGGAACAGGAGATTTTGAATGTCTGCAGAGTCTTCAGCAGCAGTGAAATCAATAACCACGGAGGCAGAAACTGACGATGTTCTATCACCTGATAGTACGTACCTACTCTGACATCATCAAAAACTTAAAAATTTGTTATTATGTAATACACAATAATTGTTATAATAACTCTGAAAGCATTAAATACCATTTTCATAAGTTCCACAGGTATTGCACCCAGTTTATAGGCTATGGAAGATTAAAAATACACATCAGGAATTGTGACGGAATGGTTGCGCATTCATCGGGACCAAAATGAAATTTCTGTGGCAAGACGTTTGTGCACATGTTAAGTGCAAGGCATAAAGAAATGTATCACTGTCCTCTCAATGAAAACGAGAACTGTATGCTGTGTGAAAAAACTGTCTTGTGGAGATGCCAAGAAATTACATTCCAAGCTATGCAAAGGACTTGCTTCGTACACTAAGAAGACTGTAGAAATCGAGCAACGCTAGTAATTTCCATGTTTCTCTACTTGTATTAATTATGTAATTTTTTTTGTTCGTACTTTATTATATTATTTCTCTAACCTGTATTTTTTTGTAATTCTAATCAATAAATATCTTTAGTATCAAGCACGGATAGAACCAAGGTTGGATATCGAGCGAATCAATCATTACGTTACCAAGTGATTTTTCGATGCATTATGGAATTTTTTCCGAATTTCTAGCTAAATAAATACGATTTTAAATAAGTTGGCCATGACGGTCAACAAGATGGCAGAGCGCCACGGTTGATAATTACTATTGAACTATATTGGGTAAAATTGAACTTATATGCCAGAGCGCCCTCTAGCAGACGAAATTAGGATGCTAACCTCCGCGAGACAACGAGATGGCGACCCCAAGATTTCTGCCATTACATAATATTGACAGATGTAATATCTACTTTGGCATTAGTGGTAGGAGGTCATTCCGCCGGTTGATTCCGTAGAGGGAAGACCCTTCGCTAATTTTATTTTGTCCTCATCGAGTTCGAACCGAGGACTCTGTTTCACA
Source organism: Bacillus rossius redtenbacheri (assembly GCF_032445375.1). NCBI lineage: Eukaryota > Metazoa > Arthropoda > Insecta > Phasmatodea > Bacillidae > Bacillus > Bacillus rossius. The sequence continues at coordinate 17,456,976 of NC_086330.1, forward strand.
ATTACGTTTTAAATTAAAATCGTTTCAAATGAATTTTTTATTAATTCAAAACTTTTGCCCATTAAATTCGGTTAATGATTACCGATTTTCAAAATGCTGGTCAAATTTTAAAATGGCGGAGGTTCTTTTTATTAATTCATTTTTTATTTTAAATTTTTTCTTGATTTGCTAGAATAAAAAATAACCATTTTCAAGATGGCAGACGCAACAAAAAGTGCAACGTTCCAGAATACAAGATGGAGGCCGTAACGAAAAGTGCAACGATGACATCATAAACATCGAAGATGGTGACTGTAACGAAAAGTGCAGCAATCTAGAATCCAATATGGCGTGCATAACGAAAAGTGTAATGTTCTAGAATCCAATATGGTAGGCGTAACGAAAAGTGAAACGTTTGAAGTAAACCTATTTTTATATTTTTTGTAATTATTTGGTCAAAAATGTAAGATTCAGTTTTTATGGTCAAGATCGTGACCTCGAGACTTAGGGCGGCTTGCTTTTAGGAGTCTTAGCAGTTTTTAGAAATTTGGGTTCTTTCAAAGGCAAAGTCTTCTGAGGGATTCAGAATTTAGAATTTTTGAGGTAAAAATGAGAAATTTGTCCTAAAAACGGGTAATTTTCTTGAAATAGATAAATTTCAAGGAATTTTGATGGTCAAGGTCATCCACAATGCCCACCATGACATCAGAGCGGTTGGTCATTGACCCCACCACAGATCACACTCATACTCCTTTAGTAGGTCTGGCTATTTTATATCTAATATATAAAATTCTCGTGTCACAGTTTTCGTTGCCATACTCCTCCGAAACGGCTTGACCGATTTTGATGAAATTTTTTGTGCTTATCCGGTATCTATGAGAATCGGCCAACATCTATTTTTCATCCCCCTAAATGTTAGGGGTAGTCCACCCCTAATTTTTTTTTATTTCCAGTTTTTGGTAGGAAATCACCATGGCAACGGCTGTTGCTTTGTTGATGCTTCATTCGTCTCTATGGCAACGGCTATTTCATTGTTAGTGCAGTCCTCATCACCGTTGAAATTTTGCAAGAACTTTAAATATCAAAAATTGCCCTTTTTTTTTTCAAGTATATATATTTTACAGACTTGAAACTTCACAGTAATGTTCCTTATGTTACGCAGGATGACATTTTCCGAAAATTAGATCCCATAGCATAGGTGGTTAAAACCAGGCAACAGTGGGTACTTTGTCTGCATGAGAACAGTATTTTGCATTGTTCATGCCTTCTGCGTCTCCATGGCAACAGGCATCGCGCGGCAGTGGCGTACCCACAACGAGGGGCATGTATTATGAGCGGCGCAAGAGTGATCTGCCTGTAGACTGCCGTAGCGAAGTACGGGTACATCAGTTTTATGTTGCGTGCACGAGTCGGGAAACCATCGGTACATTATACAGCATTGTAATAAATTTTCACGGAATTTTTTATTATTTACCATTACTGTAAATGGGAGATGTGGCATAATTCTTTTTCCATTAGTATAGCCGTTGGTGTTTAAGCCCGGGAAACAGTGGGTACTTCGTCTCCATGACAACGTTGCGTGCTCGAGTCGGGAAACCATCGGTGCTATTGGTTTTTTCTTCGGTACATTACAAAGCATTGTATTAAGTTTTTGTCAAAAATAATTAATTTTCATTTTATTTCATTTATTATAACTGTAAATAAGAGATTTGGTCTCATTTCCAACCCCCCCCCCCCCCCAGTAATACAACCGTGCGTAGCCGGGTCGGGCAGCTAGTTCCTATATATTTATTAAAAATAATGTAATATTTTTTATTTAAATAAATTTTACACACGGGAACAAAATCTCACTTACATAAATAGTCTTGAAAAAGTTTATAAACACAATATCTATCACTATTATTCATATTTGTTTTATTTATATGGACCAGTAATCAATATCAATGAATAAAGTATACGATTAAAAAAAACCGTATACAATTTTTAATTGTATGTAGGTAGCCTTTTTTAATTCTGACCATTTTCATTGCTAGTTGCGCACGCATTGTAATAATTCATTCTTATAAATTTTTTCATGACGTGTTGCATGGTGAGAGCGCATCGTAAAATTCATTTTCATCATTAAATTCAATTAGGCTTACAAAATCATAACTCTTGATTTTCGACAGATTTTATTTCCGCTTTATTCCGCAACTGTAGCTTTCCAATTTGTTCCTTAGGTCTACTCACAGAAAACACCCGGCAAAATAAAATATGCAAATACCCTGAAAATTGAAACTTTCTTGGAAAAATAAATAAATTTGAAAGCTATACACATTCTGAAATTCGAAAATGAAAAATCCATGAATGTCTAAAGGGGATGAACGTAGTTCTAGATTTAAAACTGGTAGACACGGGACAGCTATCTCAGGACGTGAGAATCGCTTAACAGATTTCAATCCGAATAGCGTTAGAGAGAAGCTGAATGGGGTAAAAGCGGGCTGAAGCCACCTGACGGGCGAATCGGGCCAAGGCTCTCTCTCTATATATACCTATATCTCTCTCTCTCTCTCCGACAGAGGTAGAAACAGATTGATTGCTTGTCCCCCCCGACCTTCGCAGCTTCCGCAGTTGATCCTCTTCCATGTGGTCTCGACCGTAGCCAGAGTGAGCACAGAGGAGTACTCTCGTTAACCTACACAGTGACAGCCGATGGAAGAAGGGGTCGAGTTCGATCCCCCGCCGGTTAAATAACACTTCTTAAACTGTTCCTTTAACTTGAAAATTTAAATTTAACATCTATACTATGCCTCCCGTCCTTGATTCAGGTTATCTTTGTTACGTAATAAAAAAAAATACTATAGAAGGACTGGAGTGATATTATAAATACGGTTGTAAAGTATAAATTCAATAAAATTAAAATAATAAATAAATACTGATTATTCAATATTAATATAACGTGTATATTAAGTAAAATATTTACTTTAGTATAATATTCGAGATAGATTAAAATTTTGATGAAAATTAAATTGAAATAATTTATAAAAATATAATGCAACGAATTCATACACACGGGAATATAAGCTCACTTATTTAAATGCACTTGAAAAGTTTATAAACACAATTTCTATCACTGATATTTGGCAACAAATAAATGTTTTGAATTTAATGGACAGGTATTTAATATCAATCACTAAAATATAAAATTTAAAACTACATATATAATATTTATTCATATGTATATTTTTATCCTGTCAATTTTTGTTGTATACTGCCATGCATCGAATAAAATTATTTTCATAATTTTTTTTAGCTAACTTCAAAAGTATATCCTAATCTCCTTAAATAAGTACACTTGAAAAGGTTTATAAACAAAAATTTCTATCACTAATATGCGAAATACATAATTGTTTTTAATTTTATGGACCAGTATTTAATATCAATCATTAGTGTAGCAGATTTAAAAGCACGTGTATAATGTTCTATTATATGCAGACTTTTGTAGCCTTTTTTTCATTCCGTAAACATTACATTGCCTGGTGCGTGTGGATCGTAAAAATTAAAACTTGTAATTTTTTCATACCGCGCCTAAATAAGTATTATTTTAATAAATTATTTTAATTAAATGAAAAATCAATTTTTTCTTTGTTAATTTTGAATTTTTGGGTGCTATTATTAATCTTGGAATAACTTTTGATTCCTAAGCTAAGACTTACGTTAAAAAAAATTGGTTGTCTGATAAAATTTAATCATTTTTTTGAATTATCACTATTTTGTATGGATACAAAGAAGGAGTGAAATTTAATCTACAATTCAATTGATAAATTTACTTTTATTTGCACTCATTAATTCAAATATGTTTATTACTTTAACGAAGAGATTATTTTAACTATAACTTTTATACATGTTTGCGATTTAACTTCTTCCAATCTGTGTTATTCTGTTAAGGATAGGACGATGATAGGAAAAGTAGGAATCGAATGTGAGTGTTTCAAGTTTAATGTGCCTCGAAAAAGTCAAATCGATGGTTGTTTCAATCGAGTGGAAGAGAGAAAAATGCTGCGCAAGCGTACAATGAGCGTAACGGGACACATCGTAACGGGACAATTTGCGTAACGAGACACGTTTTCGTGCGTGCAGACGGCGTTCATAGATTTATTAGACTTTGTCACGTCAGTATTTTTTTTACTGTTCTTTTGAATTTAACTGAAAACTGCTCTCATTATTGCGTAAAATTCAAAAAAAAAATTTAAAATTAATTACAGAATGATCTAGTATTAGCTGCATTTAGATATTTTAACAGTTTCAAATATATTGTGAAACATATAATTACTCTAAAAATTAAGTAGATTTCAAAGAAATACTACCTATTTTAGCCGTTATCGTGGTGCGACTGTCGGTAAAATTAAATATATATTAGCTGCAGTACCTGGCGTTGCCCGGGCTGAACACAGGGTGACGGTGACCTTTTTCGAAATCAGATGTAGTTAGTAATTGTCTACTTAATTTGAATGTCAAGTGTGCAAAATAATTTATATCACTTTCAGATCCCGACAGACGTTGTTCTGCCAGTGTATAGTTATTTACCTGTATACATATAAAAATTGGTGGTCTTTATGTAGTCTAGACTCTATAAAGCAATATAGAAAAAAGTTTAAAAATAAGAGATTACATATATTGAAAATATTCCATTATCTATAATTATCTATGTATCTATGATTCTATGTCTATGTATCTCTCTATCTCTATTTATCTCTTTATATCTACATATATACATATATAACTCCCACTATCTCTATCTCTTCTATATATAAATCTCTATATAGCTCTATACATATATATCTGTTTATCTAAACCATTTCATTCTCTGTACCTCGCTCTATCTCAACTTTTCTCTTTGTCTCTCTCTATCTCACTCTATATATATATCACTCTATCTCTGTCTCTCTTTTATATTTAAATAAATTGTGTCATGCGTGCGCACTTTTACAACAAAAACAGAAGAAGTGCCTTTATATAATATGAAATACACATTTTTTGAAACGATTTGTGCTCCAACTATTGCAAAATAGATATACCGTCTCAGAAACCTTCACGGGCATGCGCATAACAACTCACAAAAATTTCATCGCAATCGGATGAATGGTATAGAAACGCATACGACACAAACAAACGAAAATTAAAGACATGACAAACTCATCAAACGATGGTGCGTTTAAAATTCAAGGCAACTAACTCGATCTATTGACGAAGTTAAAAACAAAACTGTTATGAGCGCCTTTATTTTGTTAGCCGCTGCGAGCTCCACTAAGCGGACTGGTCTCACCAAGGAGAAAAATATGAATTTGCAAGACCTTACTGTGTGTATGATCGTGTGGCAAACATAGGGAAATGACACTCACTCACTATTTGTATGTCTATGACCTATGAATTTTTCTGTTATAAAATTAAATTATCACTTTTTCACTCCCTTAGGGATGTAATTTCATATTAATACGTGGTCTATGTGTTCATCCAGGTAATGAGCTAGCTGTAGGCGGGTAAGGTTGATCAAGTGTTAATTGATCAGATATCGACCGGGGTTGAAAAATATAAAATTCTATTAAAAATTAGGGGTTGTGATAGAAGAGTGAAAATTTTGGGTTGTATGTATCTTTTAATGCCACATTATAAAAAAATAAAAATAAAAATGTTTGTCCAAAAAATAAAACAAAAAATGTTAGGGGTGGACAACCCTTATCACTTAGGGGTATGAAAAATAGATAGTAGCCGATTCTCAGACCTACTGAATATGCATACACGGCTATACTAATGGAAAAAGAATTATGCCACATCTCCCATTTACAGTAATGGTAAATAATAAAAAATTCCGTGAAAATTTATTACAATGCTGTATAATGTACCGATGGTTTCCCGACTCGTGCACGCAACATAAAACTGATGTACCCGTACTTCGCTACGGCAGTCTACAGGCAGATCACTCTTGCGCCGCTCATTTTACATGCCCCTCCTTGTGGGTACGCCACTGCAGCGCCTCGAATTGAAAAAGAAATCAAAGCGATGCCCGTTGCCATGGAGACGAAGTAACCACTGTTGCACGGACTTAACCACCCTTGAGAGCTGATTTTCGGAAAACGTCATCCTGCGTAACATAAGGAACTTTACTGTCAAGTTTCAAGTCGGTAGGATATATATTTGGAAAAAAAAGAGCAATTTTTATATATTTAAATTCCCCGCAAAATTTCAACGGTGATGAGGACTGCACTAACAATGAAATAGCCGTTGCCATAGAGACGAATGAAGCATCAACAAAGCAACAGCCGTTGCCATGGTGATTTCCTACCAAAAACTGGAAATAAAAAAAAAAATTAGGGGTGGACTACCCCTAACATTTAGGGGGATGAAAAATAGATGTTGGCCGATTATCATAGATACCGGATAAGCACAAAAAATTTCATCAAAATCGGTCAAGCCGTTTCGGAGGAGTATGGCAACGAAAACTGTCACACGAGAATTTTATATATAAGATATATATATATTTATATTCGTTTCGTGATCCATAGACCCCAAAACCATCGTTGACTTAAAAGTATATATATTTATATATGTTTTTATATATTACAGTTATGTGGACCGATAACTGCCGCAATTTTTCACAAATCACTTTCAAACTGATACATAAAATCTAGTAAAGAAAAATCTCGGTCAAATTATTTGTCTGAAACAATCTTTGATTAGTCGACCAATGCTGCAAGGGGTAGAAAAATAAGGGGTAGAATTAATTAAAAATGTTAACTCCATTAGTAGATACACTATCAACTTCGTTCAAATTGTTTGTAAATCTTATAAATTTTATCTGAAATTTTTTTCTGAATAATTTTGATAATACAAACTATTAATACAAGGGGTTGAACAAATCTGGGATTTAAATAATAAAATAAATGAAACTTCCCTACCATGTGCTCTATCGAATTAATGTTATTTTTTTGTTTAACTTTTTAAAATATTGTTGAAACTTTTTACTAAAATTAATTTTATGCCACAAATAATAACTGCCGTGGGTGGAAATATTACAAGGGTAGAACGACAAAATTACAATCACTGTCAAACACCTAAACTTTATCTAATACCTTTCGGTGAAACAATTTTTGTTGTCGCTAACTATTAAAGAACAGGAGTTGAAATATTTAATAATTAAAACTTTCTTAGTATCAATTTCGTCAGAACTCTTAATATTATCATAAAACTTTAAACAAAAATTGTTTTGAACGACCACTTATAAGTGCAAGGGATGAAAAATAGTTTTGGGGGGTCAAAAATTATTGCTTAACTACCAGGCAATTAACGCTGGAAGCACTAAGTTAAAAACTAAATATTTTTGTTGCATGGAATATGAAAAAATATTTTTTTTTAATATCGACGAATCTATAGGATGTTATTTAGGCTAAATATAGATCTTAAAATCTTAAAGGAGTTTATTTTAGTTTCCAAAATATTTCAAGAAAAATAGGTTCTCCGGAATCTACTTACGCTTCTATGGTGTGCCAAAAGGGATTATATATATATATATATATATACATATATATATATATAAGTATCAAGCACGGAGTTATAAATTAAATGTTTATGTTATTAAAGGAGTAAACACTGGGCGTTTGGTAGTGTAAATAGTGTAAATGTAAAACTCATCAATTTCAATGTTTAATAGGGTTAATTGAATTTATATCTAAGAATTTACTATTATGTATCGTAACTAAAAGAAAATATTAATGCGTCGCTCCACTTTGCATGCTTGTTGAAAAAGTAAGTTATTTTAAACCATCAACGTATCAATTCAACACTCAATACCTATCATATTTTAATTAAAGAGATGTGCGCGAACTGACTCTTGCATTAATACAGGCACATTATCGTATAGTTATCACTGTCAAAGAGTTCCTTGGTATCGGATCTGAGCAATGGCCAATATGAATTATGTTACTCTATCTTTTCAACCTTCGCGCACTTTAATAGGCTATACCATTAGTCCAGTGGCTAATAAGAGTATTATTTTTAGATTTGATCAAATATTCGATTGTCAACCTCTTAAAGATACATTATTAAATGTATAAACCGATCATTTAGAACAATATCAATTAAAAATTATAATGCCACTTAGTTTGAAGTGGAAAACAAAATGTCAATAGTCTTTGTCTACAATTGAGAAGTTTGGTGTGTATGCTTTGTATGTGAAGTTAAGACTGTGTATTACGAAATAAATTTTATTTCCGCAGCAGTATCATTCATCCACAGTTTGTGAAAAGTATGATCGTTTGCAATCTCAAAAACATATCATTATGCAGAGATACATCACAAAATATGTACTTGTTTTAAAAGTTAGCAAATCATACATTAGTTTCACGCAAGGTTACCATAGGTAGCACTAACCCCGCATTATTTTTTTTAAGATGATAATTTTTTCAACAACGTCACATAGTAAAAAAAAAATAAAAAAAATAAACACGTATCCACGATTTCAACCTAGGAACAAACAAAACTTTCCTTTAATGGTGTATTCAATTTAATGCACAACAAATATATATATTTTTCTAAATAAATGTAAATTTAGAAAGGAGTAAAACATTAAAAAATATAATAAATTAATAAAAATTTGTTTTTAAGAAAATGTGTATTTAATCGTGTTGCCTGGAATAATTCATTTTTGCAATACTGTTCACTGTTTAGTTTTTCAAAACATGCAAAGAGCGTGAAACCAAAATTACAGGTTGCCCTAGATTTGTGAAAAAGCATTCACCGGACATCCTGACGACACCAAATGTTAGCTCGTCGCACAGAGAAAAAAGGGTTGTGCGTTAGTGCGGGGCGGGAACTTTTTTTTTTTGTTGGCGCGTGGTTCAGTGGTCAGCGCGATGGCTCGCATACAATTGGACCAGAGGGACTTAGGGGGAGGAGGATGGGATGGAAGGGGGGTGTGTTGTACGGGCGCAGCAGCTTGCGGGGTTTCGGGGGCATGCGTGACAGTGCAGTATATTCCGCGCCAGTTTGCAATCAGCGCACGGGCATGAATTACTGACGCCCCGGGGCCTCGCCCGCTAAACCGACCTCATCATGCTCGCTCCCGGGCTCCCATCCTCACGCATTCCCTTTCAAGGGCCCACCGCCGCATCCCCTCCTCTCCGGCGTACCCCTTCCCCTTTCTCCTCGTTTGCCCCCACCACACCGCGCGCGCATGCGCGGACGTATCCGCTTTTCGGGGTGCTTGACCCCCTCCCCTCCCGTGAACTTGCGGACCGTGGAGCGCGTGTAAACACGCCCCAGCGGTCGCGTCGCCGCTGTAACGGTTACAATTACAACGTGCTCGCTGTTTGAAGAGGGCTTTGTCCACACGCCCGGTCGAGGATAACCCACGGAGACAATGGCGGACGCCCTCCCTGCGGGGTGGAGGGGGCTGCGGAAACGGTGGATGGAGGAATTGTTGCTGCCCGCGAGGAGGTGTGGAAGGGTTGGGGGAAAGGAAAGGAAACGTCCGACGCGTGGCGTAAGAGGTCGCTAGCCACCCGCGGCAAGATCAAAAGCACACGCGTGCCTCCTGGTGGCTTCGGCGTCGGCACAAAGTGTTAGGTCTCCCGTGATTGGCTTCGTGAAACGCGCACCTCCCCGCAGGTGCCTTTGGTTTGTAATATATCTTCTGAAAGGCTGTGAATCTGAGGATATCTTGACCCGAGGAACTTCAAAGTTTTTAGCTATACAGAAATGTCAATGTGTATCGCAGTTTTTTTTTGTGGCCAATTGTCTGGAGTTGCTTGGCTTCTGGTTTGCAGCCGTATCGAAGGCAAAGATTTCACCGACGTTTCGGTTAACCTTGCAGTGGCCATCTTCAGGATAGCAGTTACCTAATCTCAATAAAAATGTCATATGACGTAATATTTCTTTATGTATTTATAACTTTTTTTTGGGAGTTCCTTTTTAATAAGTTGTAGGTAACTACTTACCTGAAGATGGGGACTACAAGGTCGACCGAAACGTTGGTGATATCTTGACCTTCGACGCGGTTGGAAACAAAAAGCCGAGCAGTTTTATACAGTATGGTCAAAAGCTTATGTTATCACGATAGGGCACGTAAAACATATAAACAACTGTTTGTCGTACCTGGAACTGGAACAGCTGCTCTGTTGACCGTTTGGCCACGACATGCGCTAACCGATCACGTAGTTTTTTGCGACGCATAGATCAAAAATCGCAACTTCCTGACCGTAGATAGACAAAGCTCCTAGATTTTTCATCAAATCAAGAATGCAATCTACTTACATCCCTCACGAATGTCTGTTCGTCCGTAAAAAAAAAATTAAGACCTGATTCAATCATTATTTACGCCATTGCTAGTTTTCACTTTATGTCACAGAGAAAACCTTAAGAATGGACAAAGACGAAAACACAAGTACATATAAGACAAGCCTAAATCCGGCGATGTTAAATGAATAGAGAAAAAAAAACACAGAATTACGTGGAAGGAATTAGTGAGAACAATATCACACCATAGACGAACACAATTGGCTGACGAATTATTAGGTCCCCACAGAGTCTGGAGCCGCCACAGTCTATCAGGATCGATTACGATCAAGGTCGATATGTGTCGATCACGTGGTCCAGTATAGCTGAAGCGATATGCGCAGGCCGAGAGTCGATGGTTCTGGAAGCCAGCCGCTTCTGCGTGATTGCGAGGCACCGGGCATATCAGCAGGCACCGCTTAGCTGAGGCAATGTCCGAACTCGCCCGAAGTGCATACTTAAACTTGCTTGTCCTTGGAAGTGAAATATGCAGGTAGGCAAACAAGCGAATCTGTTTAGCTGTCTCATACTTTCAGGTAGAAGAAACCTTGACGTTTTGAAAAAGCGTTTTGTACGTTCGATTAGACAGCATATTTTATAATATGAAAAAAATGGGTGCTTGTATTATGTACGCCCGTTAAAACTTATACTTACTTGGCTTAGTAAAAAAGTAACTTTAATTTTTCATGCAAATATTAAACGGACTGGAGTAATATTATAACCGAAATCAAATGAAAAAATTATATAAATAATCCGTATTCAATAAAACTGATTATTTATTAAATGAAAATTTGGAATAAAAAAAATTATACTTACGGAAACATAACCTAAAATTACATAAATCCACTTGAAAATCCACTTGAAAAGTTTTATGAACACAATCTAATATTTACAATAAATAAATGTTTTTAATTATTTAGACCAGTATTCTTTTTCGATCATTAAAGTATAAAATTTAGCAGCACATATATAATTTTTTTTGTATGTAGCTTTTCTTTTTCAACCTGTGAAAAATTCTTAGAATGGTGAGCGCATCTTAAAAATAAAACTCATATATATTTTTTTCGTACCGCGCCTAACTTCAAATATTTTAACAATTACATCCACGTTTATGCCTAGAATATACACTCCCAAACTGCTAAAATACAACAAAAGGACCATTCAATTACAAAGGTCCCAAGTATATAATTGTGTGCTTGTATTCGGAACCAGCGTAAGACACCCCATGGTAAAATGTTCAGCACACAACAGCCTGGTGTCTGGGGTGCGTTGAGTGTTGGAGGGGGGGGGGGTGGTTTGTCGCTTATTGTTACGCTCATCACTGACTAACTGCCTCTGTAACGCCAAAGAGATATGGATACCTTGGAGACAAGCGTATCGTTATGAGCTTACTCCATAGAGATATGTATAAAATAGCAAATGGAAGTGTAACAATAGAGTAACATTTGAAATACCACTACATAAGTGGAACACTTTCCCCACAATCCGTATTTGCCAGAACTAGCCCCGTGCGACTTTTTCCTGTTCCCGAGAATGAAGAAAAATCAAACGGGAAAGCGTTTTGATGATGTGAAGGCGGTAAAAACCGCTTCGCAAATGGCACTGTAGGATATCATAGTTGAAGAGTTCCAGAGGGGATTAAAAACAGTGTGATAAAATACCTGACAAGTACATCGCATCTAATGGAGAGTACTTTGAAGGTGACTGAAGAAATTTTGTAAAAAAAGGTAATAAGTAATATTTTTATAACAAAAATTCTTTTTTTTTTTGTGTCCCCCCTCGTAAAAATGGGACTTTTTGGGTTAAAAATAAATTTTACTTGTTACTATGTGATACGGTTTTATTTCTTTCAGAATAATATAATTAACTTTTCCTTGCCTTTTAAATCCTCAGAATATGTATGATTTTAAAAGTAAATAAAATTAAATAAGTTTTTCTGAAATAAGTTTTAATCATATAAGGCAGTAGCCAACAGTTCTGCCTTTAAACATAAAAAAGTCAATTATTTCATTTGGTTCTCCTAAACCATACTGCACAAAAATGATAAATGTTAAAAATTGCTAACTTACTAAGCGAAATATATATATACTCACACATATATACACACACATTTATATATATATACACATTTCAATGACTTTTGGCCACTCTAAACGTCTACAAGTTTACCCGTGTAAAACGAAAATATAAAATAATGGCATGTAACGGGACACACCCCTTTAAATGAAACGGCTATTGCCACACTTATATTCTTTGTACAATTCTTGGAAAACAAGCTAAAGGTGTTGCATACCTGCAATATATTACCCCCCCCCCCCCTTCTCCATCACTTACACACGTGACCTCGTCCCTTCTTATGTATTACATCCTTTATTGATTCATAAAAGACATAAAATTATTTATATTTTATACATGAATGATAATTACCAATCACTGCCTTTAGTAAGCGAAACAAATTACGTTACAACGTGTAAAAATATGTCATGATATAATTCGTTAGTCCCATTTGTAAACTTATTTGGAAGGAATTTATGGAAATAACTACTATCTCAAATTTGGTTATAAAAAAATATTATGAAAAAAAAATTAAAATTACGATCCAATTACTTTAAGCAGTTTATTGTTTTTGATTTTCCGATTAAGAATATTAAAATAAATGGGGAAGCTATTATATGGTTTAACCGGTCACGAATACCTTACCATTGAGGCAAATGAAGGAAACTATTTTTCTACAAACATGTTTTTTTTCTTATTTGTTGCATCTTATTTTCATAATGCCGTTTAACCAATTAAACTAAAAATTATATTGTGCAGCTTTATTTTATAAACTGCCAAGAATTTATTGGTCTTTTCTCCCCTAGCATTCCTTCAGTGCAGAATTTTCCTAGTATAGAAATATCAAATGCGGAATCACCTAATGTTTTTTTTATAAATATTATGTAAAATGTAATTGTTGAATTGCTTGTATCTAGAAGATTGTCAAAATTTGAAAACACATTGTTATTTTCGTTTAAAGTAACTTAATATTAAAAATAATGTTTTTACACCATTTTGTAAAATGTTATGGGGAAATATGGATCGTATTCGAAAAATGTAAAATATCCTTTTCTGCAGGAACCACACTCCTTTATCAGAAATTGTTATAGGCATGGTATTCGAAGTGTGAAACCATTGGCAAAAAATTAAGAATTGTCATTACTTTGCAAATAATAGCAGTGAATACATAAATTTAAAAGTGTTATGTGAAATGCTTACTTGAAAAAAACTTAAATTATTGTGGGAAAGAATGTGTAGCTTTAAAAACCAATAATGTTTTAATATTATTCCTAAGAGTTCAGAAACCTCACCCTTTAAACAGGTGGTAAAATTTTAAAAAGCATGATCTTTCAAGTGTAGTAAACAACAAAAAAATTCTTTCAGAATTGGAACATAAAAAATGCAATATAATGCACATGAAAACCATGCCCGTAAAAATTTTATGTCGAATAAGATTTTTATTGATACTTCTATCTAAAGCAATTCACTCGCAAATGCATATTTAATTTTGATCCAATATTCTAGCTTCCATACATAACATAGGTAAGGATATTTGTATAAATCTTATTAGTTCAAAACAAATTAGATTTAAATAATCTTACGCCTTAAAAAAATACTTTCCAGATTTAAGTGTACAGATGGTATCTACGTTCGTTCGACTAACTTCGGCTACCGGTTCATAACGACAAAAATTAGTTGCGATCATTTTTTACGTATTATGGTTTAAAGTGCTTCCCAAAGCTGGTATAGGCCCTACGTATTTGAAGTTGGAGCTGAACAATTTTTTTTTTGTAATAATATAGAAAGTATTTTAAAGGAAAATTGATGGTCCAGTTTACTGACGTGATAACGTCTTATAGATCGATGAACTCCGGCTCCACGCACGAAAAATTGTCACGTTTCGCCTGAGCCGAGCGTGCAAGAACCGGCCAACCACCGTGCGAGAAAATACTCTATAATATCAAACAGGTTAAGGCGGGGTTTTTAACTAATTGTTCGTGATTATATTTAAACAAATTATTTAAATTAAATTTTCAAAAACTGTAAATAATATCTGAAAATTAAAAAGTACGCAATTTTTTATCAATGCTTTCTTATGACGTTATCACGCAAAATTATCGTCCTAAACCGACTTTAAAGACAACCCACTTTTTTTTTTAATTGAATGAAATTGAAGAACCACTGCGATTTCGTAGCTGTAGCAAAATTATTTTATTTAAATAATTGTGAGTACTAAAAACAGTCACTTCAAACATATGTTTTGCGATTGTGACCGAAATTCGCGGTGGTTGTAGAACTTAATTAAATTAAACATCATAAATCATTGAACCATTTCAAAAACTTTCTCTATTGTTTTCAATTTAAAAAAAAATCGTTGTCTGTAAAGTCGGTTTCCGGACGATATTTTAACGTGAAAACGTCATAACAAAACATTAATGAAATGATTGCATACTTTTATGAATAATATTGAATACTTTTTATTGAATTATCACTATTTTGTATGGATACAAACGAGCGAAATGAAATCAACAATTTAATTGATAAATTTACTTTTATTTGCACTCATTAATTCAAATATATTTATTACTTTAACGAACAGATTATTTTAACTATAACGTTTATACATGTTTGCTATTTAACTTCTTCCAATCTGTGTTATTCTGTTAAGGATAGGACGATGATAGGAAAAGTAGGAAACGAATGGGAGTGTTTCAAGTTTAATGTGCCTCGAAAAAGTCAAATCGGTGGTTGTTCCAATCGAGTGGAAAAGAGATAGATGCGGCGCAAGCGTACAATGAGCGGAACGGGACAAAGCGTAACGGGACAATGAGTCATCCTTTTTCGTGCGTTTAGCCGGCGTTCATCGATTTATTAGACTTTGTCACGTCAAAAATTGTTCAAATCCAACTTCAAAGACGTATACCAGACTTGAGATGGACTTTAGACCATAATTCGCGTAAATGTTTTAAACTTATTTTGTTGTGATGAACCTGCAGGGGAAGTTAGTTTGTCTAATTCAGACTAATTCTTTATAAACAAGATCACTGAATTGCACGATGTTTATTGCACATTTATTAACTTTCAGAGCTAGAGGGCATATTTATTCAGGACTTTGGGTGTCTTCAAACATTTTAAGAAATAAATAGTTTTGTAAGAGTAAATAAACAGAACGTATCCTTCACTGTACAACTATAGCTGTAAAACACATTTCCTGGTCATCATCTCTTAGATATAATGTGGTTCAAGAAATTAAACTTCAAATTTAAACAAAAATTTTGATCTAACATCAGTTTTGCTCACCAGTATGTCTATACTTGACAAAACAAAAAGTTGTCACAAAAATTCACACAGAAACCACTTCACCTGAAAATAAAATCTTTATCGACAGAGCAGGTAGAGCTCGAAATACTTATTTCGTTAGGAACTTTCTTGAAATTTCCCGAACATTCTAGAAACTTCTGGAACATTATAGAAACTTAATGTTTAAAGCGTTTTTTTATGCTTTACAATAGTACAAAATGATCTATTAAATATTTTAGTTTTTTCCACTAACCGAAAAAATGTCCAAAGTTTTTAAATCAGTGTATTTAGCATTAAATAACTAAAAAAAAAAAATAAGCGTATACTATCCTTACTAAGTTAGATAGTTGTGCATTTTTTACCTTCAAGCACTATAATTAAACTCTGGCACTAATAATTTGTATAATTTTTTGGGTCAATATTTGAAAGTATTATAACAAATTTGAACAAATTTTATAGTGTACATATAAAAACGTTTTGACCTTTTTTTCAGTGCTTGTTTTTTATAGTATGACACATTAAAATTGTTGCAACAAAATTTTTTAAATAAATTTAAGGTTTTTAACAATAAATTGTAACGGATTTGATAGTAAAATAGCTACTAAAGGAGTTATGACTTTTTTATCTTTCAAACCTAATTATTTTCACTCCTTTCCGTAATGTTGGGTTACATTAAACATGTATTTTGTTGGATAACATTTAAAAGTTTTAACACAAAAAATAACTGATTCGATTATGTGCATCATACGGAAGATTAAAATTTTTTTCAAACCTCGTTTTTTCAAATCCTGGCATTAATGTTTCATATTATCAAAAATTGTTTTAGGTGATAATTTGAAGTAATATCGAGTTTGTTTACAATGAATTAAAACGTATTTTCTAAATTTCCTTCAACCCTTTATTAAAAAATTTTGATACAACTTTTAAGTAATACTTCGAAGATTAACATTGTAACAGATTTTAAAATGTACCCTATAGGAAAGCTATTTTATTTTATTTCTCCTTAAACTTTTGTGTTTTACACCCATTGCAACAATGAACGGTTGTACCAAAAATTATTTTAGAAAAAATTGCAGATAATATTTAAAAGAATTACTATATTATATGAGTATAAAATAATATGGATTTTATTTATACATTTAAAAACTTCGTTTTTCAACTCTTCGTTGCAATGGTTAGTCTTATTAAAATATTCTGAGATGAAAGTGTTGGGAAATATTTGTAAGGTTTACAAACAATGGATATAATTATGGTCTGCTATGTGAGAGTTAGGAATTGTTTGTCCTTCAATCCCAGTTTTTGAACATCTTGCATTAATGGTTTGTCGTATGAAATATTTATGTATATAAAAGTGGTTGGTATTACTCTACGAAAAAAGGTACTTCATACGGATGCCATATTTGTCATATTAAAGGAGTTATTGCCATTTATCGTTTTTTTTTTTTAAAAACTTCCCTATTTCTGCCCTTTTGGTCGAAATTCGTCAATAACGAACTTGACCGAGATATCACTTTGCTGTTTATTTTTATCAGTTGGAAGCAATTTGTGCAAAATTACAGATGTTATTGTGTCCATATTATCTAAGCATACATTTTTTGAGTTAATGATGGTTAAGTTTTATAAACAATGAAACGAAAAGTTGTATAACAGTTTCCGTAAATAGCACCATGTTAACGGTTACAAGGGTAGTCTTTCTTCAAAATTTACCTATAATTACAACAGTTTAACGGGATACTATTTTTCACCTGTGAAAATAAATAATCGTAATAAATAATAAAATTATTAAAAGATTACAAGTTAAGTACCAATAGTAATTTTTCACTCTGGATGGGGACTGTAGAATCCTCTTTTTGGCCGAAGTAGAAAGAGTCTACATTGAATGCGTGAAGAAGCCGCTATCGAACTTGTGTACAACTACAACTCGAAGACCGAACCATTGTAAATCTAATAATCTGAACCTGTGTACGAGTCGACATCTGAACGTGTATACGACTCGAAATTCGAACGAGTGTACGACCTGAAGTCCGAAGACGTAAACAATTCGAAATCTGAACGCATGTAAGGTTCGGAATTGGAACACTTGAAAGACTCGAAGTCCGAACCCATGTGAATCTCTAAATCTGATCCTGTGTGCGACTCGAAATCAGAACGCGTAGACGACTCGAAATTTTGAACTCGTGTACTACTCGAAGTCAGACTCGGTTACGTTAGTAATATATTATGAAAGCCACTTTATAGCGGGTGGGCCCTAAACTATATAAAAAAAATTGGTTGTCTGTAAAGTCGGTTTACGGACGATAGTTTAACGTGACGTCAATACAACACATTGATGAAATGATTGCATACTTTCATGAATAAAGTTGAATCATTTTAATTGAATTATCACAATTTTGTATGGATACAAAGGAGGAGTGAAATGTAATCTACAATTTAATTGATAAATTTACTTTTATTTACACTCATTAATTCAAATATGTTTATTACTTTAACGAAGAGATTATTTTAACTATAACTTTTATACATGTTTGCTATTTAACTTCTTCCAATCTGTGTTATTCTGTTAAGGATAAGACGATGATAGGAAAAGTAGGAAACAATTGGGGTATGTTTCAAGTTTAATGTGCCTTGAAAAAGTCAAATCAATGGTTGTTGCAATCGAGTGGAAGATAGATAGATGCGGCGCAAGCGTGCAATGAGAGTAACAGGACAAAGCGTAACGGGACAATGTGCGTAACGGGACACTTTTTGGTGCGTGCAGCCGGCGTTAATCGATTTATTAGACGTTGTCACGTCAAAAACTAGGTCTCAGACTCGGCAATAAGAGTTTTTTCCCTGAGGTCAGGACAGACTGCGGCGCAACTTCGTTAGGACCAATGAGAAAGGAGATGAAGAGAGTTCATCGTCGGGAGGGGGAAGTGGGTGGCATCTGCATACGCTAGTGTTGCCAGCTCTCTTTTCGCCGCGCCGCTCGTCCGTGATTTATTAGCGTGCGGAATTCAGGTTGCCAGCCCTGCTGCACTGTCGCTCCGGCGTCCGGACGGGGGGTAAAAAAGGGCATAAAAAATATTTATTTATTTATTAGGTATTGCAGTGTAGCAAGGCTATTCTCTTAGCGTTCTGGGCCACACACACACAGGTGGTGAAGACAAAACAGAAATTATATTTGAGCGCGCTATCTAGCTACTCGCCTGCGAGAAAAAAAAAAATTTCTACGCTCACTTATTGATGATGTTTCACGCTGAGAATTTTTTTTTCTCTCTCTCTTATAAAGTTAGCTGTAATGTATTATTGAAGTGAAACTTCTTTGATGAGGGGGCAACAATTTTCGAGCGTTACGAAAAATTCCGATCGCATGAGGGGAATAGTTAGGTACGTGGTGGGGGAACCGGCAGAGGAGAGGAATGCGTCAGCGACGACGCCACTCCAACGCATGCGCTAGCGGTCGAATGGGATGATGACAAGGGGGAGGGGGAGAGGTACGTAGTGGAGCATGCTGTACGCTAGTTGTAACGGCTGGAAGGGGAGATAAAAATGTAATTCCATATCTACGTAACCGAGAACATTATGTGTATTGTTTTTTGAATGTCAATGCAATGTACAGACCCCTCTCAGGACTAATGATAATGATATTTATAAACGGAAATAGTTTAATATTATGAAAAGTAACACTTAAATTATGCTTTTAATTTATATCTGTGTTATATTACACTTATCTCAACTTTGTTTACAGTTTCTATAGTTATATTGATTTGGGAAAACGTTTAATCGAACGGCTTTCCAGCCAATCAGAAATCAGCATTTTGTTTATTTAAAAACATTTTAAATTATTAAAAAATAATCTTTTAGCGTATGGAGTAATGCTACAATATTACGTGGTGTTGAATCCGCTGAATTTTATGTGCAAACAAGGATTATGACTATTAGTAACAATATCGAAATTTTTAGTAAAATTGTTAAGCGTATTGATATATAAAACCTTGCGAATATCTGCGATACTGTAAAGTTAGCTGCAATTTCCGGGAGTACATTGTTCTGCACATTTCGCCCCATTTATCCACACACGTTGCACTAAATAAATGAACAATAAAACTTATGTACGAGTTTCTCGCTACCACAAGAATCTGTTTGAACGTGACTTTAAGCAATAAGACTTATCTAAGACATAGGTATATATTATGGAATAATTCGAAAGTCGACGTAGCTGCTCCGGCAGCGAATTCTAGCGGAGGATACGGAAACTGAGTATTATTCCCGTAAAATTTTTTAGATTAAAACACACTTTGCGTAAATGTATTATGCTCGGCATTATTTTAATGAATTCTACTTAAAACTTCGTGTCCGAGTTTCGTATCATAAGTGTATTTACAGCATGAGAACCCTTTAATTATTGGTTACCGGGGTTAGATGTTACACATCTGTGGTAAGAACTGAAAGAATCACTCACAATTGTTGTTTTTGTGAGCGCCAGTGGCGTACCCACGAGAAGGGGAATGTATAATGAGCAGTGTGGTAGTGTTCTGCCTGCCACAACCACACAGCCACAGCGAAGTACAGGCACTACAGCGTGTTCTACATTTAAGTTCATGAATATGCGTAAATGCAAGAAGAAAATAGCGAATAATGGTTGCCCAAAAGAGTTACAGTTCAAAAATTTTACAACATTTCATAAAAGTATTAAATTTTATCTCTTTCACGAACGTGAGTGGCTGAAAATTTTAATATAAAACCAATATATACATATTAATAAATGGTATCCCCTACAATTTTGACACATTGCAACATAGAGCTGACAGAATGAATTGATGTTCGGGTAGAATGGAACGGATAGAACAGAGAACGTGGGTGGAAAAGAAAGACGATGATGTCAAATAAATGGAGCTGAGAGGCAGAAGCGGAGTGGGAAGAGAAGGGTATAAAATTAAATGTATCAGAGGAGTAAGGGTAACCAATTAGAACCTGGGATGTCAGGACATAATAGACCTAGAAGGAACAGGAGAGAGAAAAAAAATGACAGACGTGAGCTGGGTTTCGAAGCAGAACCGTGTAATTGGCTAACCTTAAAGATGAAGGAACAGCCAACCTAGAGCATACCTGAGCGTGCCTGGTTATAGGAAGCATATTAGTTGATACGTTTTCTTTAAAGTACGGCTGTTTAGAATGATCTTAATAAAATTTAATGATTTATTAGTAACATTTTATGTGTTTTTTAAATTTTGTGCATGTATTAAACCCATCAGCTCTTAAACAATAGACTAACACGTGTCATAGATATTTGTGTTGCATATTCAAATTAATTAAGATTTATTTCCTATTTTTTAGTTTGGTTTTCTATATAAAGCGAGTTTTTTAGTTTTTTAAACTATTATTTATTTTCTACTTTTTAGTTTTGTTTATTTATAATTTTTTATTTCATCCACTAGGTATAGATTCAGATCTTTTTGTTTTCAAATGGAATACAAATGGGCTTCAGTATTTCATTAGGAAAGAATGCAGCTGTTATTGTCTAATGGAAAATGAGATTAACTAGTACGCACGTATAGTATTCACGTACACAATGTTTTTGCAGAAAACATATCATGAGCGTGTGACAAATGTGACAAAAATTATAATTGATCTTCTCGAACCATGGTAGATACTATAAAATCAATGTGTGTTCGCATAGTTTAAAAACTTTGAAAACTTAAACGAGGCATCTTTAAAAAGTATTTGTTTGTGGTCACAGTCAAGTGGCAGATGCTGGCAGGAATTGTCAGACTTCCGTAGAACAAGTAACTGGGGTTTCATTCTGCTCAAATAGAGAAACCGATACGATCTTTACATGATTCATGCAATGAGGAATTTTTAAATTAGAGTAACGATGTCATATTTTTCGTATCAATTTACTAAATTTCAAAATGAAATTGATGTGTACCACTTTTTCCCCCTTTTTAACGTGAACCGAAAAACCAAACCAGAATTAGTTATATTTCTAAAGAGCCCATTTTCGAAGAAACTATTTTTTTCTAAACATAAAAATCACTTAACAAAAATTTTCTCTCTTAACAGATTTACAAATGTTTTTTTCTTATTTTATCAATAGATGTAATTTAAAAGTGTTGGATAATCAGCTACTGAAAACTTATTTCATAATTTGGCTTAACGCTATGTGCATATTTTTAATAAGTTAATAATTAGTGTCAACACTTTTAATCACAAAAATAGCTGTAATGCTTAAATGTTTATTCTAATATTTAATTAATATTTATCATAGTGTCAAAACGTTTCACCGTCTTAAAACAAACTATTTCTAAATCAATATATTAATCTTTTATAAAACATAATAAATACCAAGACAAGTAATAACAAAAACAGTTACTTAGTTGCAATTACTCAGACGTATTTAGGCCAGTAAAACTATTATTATAAAGAACACGGCAAAAGAACTAAATAAGTGGTGAAATTGATGTAACAACGACAAAAAATTCTGACGACAGACAGGCAGCCCTGGACAAGAAAAGAAGACATTACTCACGAACATAGCTCAGATGAGACAAGACAACAAAAACTTCAAACTACTCTTCATTCTATAAAGTAGTGGCGAAAAGCTCTCATCGTCGAACACACATCAGTCTGCATTGTGTCGGCCAAAGCTGTCTCCTTATCGTTAGTCGTTTTGTTGTCGCTTGCAGTGTATCATATATTAGAAAAGTTAGCAATGTAAATCTATAAAAGCGTGTCGTTTCTCTACAACACAGCAAGAAATACTACAAATGTATGCAAGTTTTCCAAAACCATAATAATGTAATACCTGTTCATATTAAACAGATATGTTCATAAGGAATTTGAGGAGTTTTATCAGTAAAATATTAGAAGAACGTTTAAAATTTAATTTTGGCTATAATTTGCATTGCTTGGGCATGAAAACATTATTATTTATTAATTATATTATTTGCATAATAATTCATGTTCATTACTGTATGTAATGTTGGGGATGTAAAACTTGAAAATTCAGTATTTTAAACACAGTATGAAGTGGCTCAGTAGAAAGACATTATCTCGTATTCCGGTGGCGTCTTGTTAAAATACCTTGTGAACCTTTTTTTCTTCTTCAGATTTTCATTGTTTCCCGATATAATTCCGGGAAAATGCTGGGATATGTGTTTTTTTCTGTTGGTCATGACGAAATTCTTTCCTTACATCTCCTAATTCTATAGTTGATTGTTACCATTAAGAGTGGTTATGTTATCAATGTGAAATATAAGTTAATTTAAATAATAAAATACATTTTAAATTAACGTTTTGACGTGACAACGTTTAATAAAACGATGAACGCCGGCTGCATGCACGAAAAAGTGTCCCGGTACGCACATTGTCCCGTTACTCTCATTGTACGCTTGCGCCGCATTCGATTGGCCTATGAATCAACTATTATATTAAATACGTTAAGGCGGGCTTTTCAAAAGTAGCTTATAAATTTAGTACTTTAACTAAAATATCATTTCATAAATGTTTTGTTATGATGTCACGTTAAACCGAATTTACAGACAACCATTTTTTTTTACTACGCTAATGTTTGATTAAGCCTTGATTTTTATTACGAATAAGAAATATTAGCAATTTGCTCTGATAATAAATCAGTTGCTCTCGAACAAAATCACTACTGGGCATGTCTGTATGTCGCTGTGTTGTTATATTTTCCAGAATATCGTTGGGATCGACTGTGCGTCCCTGTTTTGTACAAGGTTGTAATTTTACTGTATTAACTGTTTTGTTACAACTATCTCGCCGTAATCATTCCCACTGTGTTCGTCTGTGCTATATTTTTTTTAAGTTATGCTTCTATAGGCGTGTTATGAAAAAAAGAGTGAATTTTTACGATACTCGTACTCTAAGCAACAAAATTTTCACAGGATGAAAACAAGGATATACACGAAAAAAAGGGCTACTTACAAAAAAAAAATTTGGTATGTGCTCTTAAATCTTATAATTTAATGAATGACATTTAATACTGGTCTGTATCATTAAAACCATTTATTTATTGTAAATATGAGTGATATAAATTGTGTTTATAATTTTTTCAGACATATACATTATTAATACTATAGCAACAAACCACGGTCGGATTACCATTTTTGTGTGCTGGGTGGATCTTTAAGGTTTCACAATGTTATTAGTAATGAACAGAAACAAGGTGTGATTCAGTCTGAAATATAATTACTCCATACTGAGTAAACTTATAACAGATACAAGAGAATATTAACGTACAATATTAATTACATTCTTAAACAGCTCTTAGGTATATTCAGAAAGAAAGAAAAAAAATTGTGGGTCGACCCTACATTCAATTATAAAAAGTTTCATTTACTAAAAATACATAAACCAATAAAAAATTACAAATATGTTTAAACTATCCCAGTATATATACTTAAAGTCCAGAAATTATGTTTATCTAATGAACTGCATCTGACGACGTAATTTAAAGAAAGTTCAGAAAAGGGTCAAAAGATACAGAAGCACCGGGAATCGGGGCTTCGTTTCCCGGAGATCACGCGGGAACATGATGCCAGGGCGCTTGTGTCCTGTGGTGGAAGGGAGATGAAAATGCCAATTCGGCGTCCGGCTCTCGGACCCTGTCTGGAACAGTCCAAATCAAAACTGATCAGAACTTGTACCCAGACAGTATACGGGGCAGAAAATGCCCGGAAAAGTTAAGGGGGGGGGGGGGTGAGGAAAGTCGCGGATCGTCACTCACCAGACAGGGGAGTTGACTTCTATTTACTGATGCGTCGCCAGCCAGGAACTGGATCTCGCGAATACGCGGCTGGGCGCGGTCGTTTTCATCATTTCAAAAGAAATAATTTAAAAGAAAATAACTATTACTCTTGTACTAAGCAGACGGACTAAACTACTTGAAAAAGATTATAGGGATAGCATCCCTTATTTAGGCGACTACATAGTCGGTTGCGGCCGGATGGAAGTCTTGCAGTGTCTCGTCGACTCGCCGATAATCGCAAAATGGACCGTCTGCAGTCGCGACGCGAAGTGTCTCGCGAAGAACCGCGTCTCGTAATTAAAAGTAACTGTTCTATCATAAGTGGAGGGGGGGGGGGGACTGGGAGTCCGGACCGAAAGGTTCCGAAGTTCCCCGAGTGGGCGTCATAAAAAAACTCTGACTGATGTCTCGAAGTTGGTAGCACTGGCCGACCTTAGCGCTACCTGTTAAGGGGTGTCTGAAATAAAAAAAGAATCGACTCGCCCAAGGCGTCTGCCTTAACAAGGGAAAAAAAGGGGCAGTCAGGTGCTACACTCTGGCGGCCAAGATAATAAGTTACGGTTTCTGCCGCTAGATGTCGTGGGGTGGTCCATCTTAGCACACACATTTTTTTATGCCCGTCGCCCTTGTAGACGGTCGCTGTCTGCTAGGGTTTATGACCGGTCATTGGTCTTAGGCGAATTCTTAGAACTGAAGGGGGGATGTGGAGTAAGGGGGGGGGGGGGCAGAAAACGCAACGACGCTGGGAACTAGCATCCATGACGTGACTCCAGGGTAGTGAACCTAATACGTATTCGTGACAGTAAAGGCTATGGTCAGCTCGTCTCTGAGAAATGGTAACAGCTCGTCCAGAGCTGCTGTATGCAGTTTTAGTCATGAAGTGAAGTAACGTTACAGGCCTGGGACGTGCCTGTAAGCGAGGGAAATTTTAAGCGAGCTGCCAACAAAGTCTTAGATCTGCAAAAGATCCTATAGGTCTCTAGGAAAGGTGCTTCTGTCTACTGGCACAAAGTTTAACTTAGGGGAGTAAACCAGCCTAACAAAGTGTAAATCGCCCTTTAGTTACCAAATTACAGAGCAAATAAAATTTCCAAAAATAGTTTAAAATTATAATAAAATTTAAAAAAAAAGTGTCGAAATACCAAATTTCTGGCACAATACCAAGGTACACAATTAAAAGTTTTTGAAATGACGGCATTTTAATTATTTTAAAAAATAAAAGAAAACGCTAATTGTGAGATACCTATAATAGTTAGACATATGGTTACGCGATATTTTTTGAAGACAATTATATGTTCTGCAAAGTGGTAGTACATTGTTTTGTTCTATAATCAATAGGTTTCGCAGCGCACGCAGTGTAAGGATTTTTTCGGGCCATTTTTTTACACCTTGGGTTACCTTATTGGTCTTTTGGTAAGGATCCCTAATGTTATTGATAATATAATATAGACTTTAGCCTTCCTCGATAAATGAACTATCCAACACTGAAAGAATTGTTCAAATCGGACCAGTGGTTCCTGAGATTAGCGCGTTAAAACAAACAAACTCTTCAGCTTTATAATATTAGTATAGATATGGTATTTTCGTACTATTATAAAATAAAAATTTAGGATAGAGATCAACATGGCTCACGCCGGTTTTAACTCAGTTCCTGTAAGATTTTAAAAGTCTAACAGACCTATTTAATAAGCACCTATACCTATTTATAATCGTAATCTAACATCGAAATCGCAATCTCCCTTGTCGATGTAAGCATTTAAAAAGAATCACACTGTTGTTCCTGAGTTATCTCAATTTTATAACATTAATAACAGGTGCCTAATTCACAAATTAATTGTTAAAAAATAGGACCTAATTTTAACTTCTTGTCACCCCCAAAAAAAATTACTTAAACAAACAAACCAAAAAATACGATAAACCCACTAAATTAACATCTACAGGTTCTTCTCGTCCTATAACTGAGGTTTTCCCCCCAAATGTATTAATTTTAATGCATTATAAATTATAACATTTTAAAGTATCATGTAATAAATAATTAAAAATAATAAATTATAATAAACATTCAGCATACATATAGATTTTTCGTTACAAATTAAAATTTATCCATATTAATTAACTTAATTAATTATTTTATGCACGTGTTTATATTAATATACTAGCTGCCCGACCCGGCTTCGTACGGCTATACTAATGGGAAAAAATTAAGACACATCTCCCATCTACAGTATGTAATGGTAAATTAAAAAAAAATTCAGTGAAAATTTATTACAATGCTGTATAATGTACCGGAGAGAAAATGAATACCACCGATGGTTTCCCGACTCGTGCACGCAACGTACAACTGATGTACCCGTACTTCGCTACGGCAGTCTACAGGCAGATCACACTTGCGCCGCTCATTATACATGCCCCTCCTTGTGGGTACGCCACTGCCGCGCGATGCCTGTTTCCATGGAGACGCAGAAGGCATGAACAATGCAAAATCCTGTTCTCATGCAGACAAAGTACCCACTGTTGCCTGGTTTTAACCACCCATGGGATCTAATTTTCGGAAAATGTCATCCTGCGTAACATAAGGAACATTACTATGAAGTTTCAAGTCTGTAAAATATATATACTTCAAAAAAAGGGCAATAAAAACAAATTAAACACAGAGAGAGGAAAAAAAAACAATAGTTTAGGTTTGCGATTTAAAGTGATAAAAAGTATTTAAATACTAATTGAACTCTTATGAGGGTACTGATTGCTTCGTTGTTAATATAACACGGGTGTTGTTTACTTGTATGGGAAAATTAAGAATGATAAGGCATCTACTGCGTGGCAACAATGTTAATAGGCAATAGGAAATTAACTTCTAGCGCCTGCGGCATTGTCAACACACACTTCGTACGTGTACTGCATGTTGTATCTAACCCCCTCCAACGCATTTGATTCTAAATTGGACTTTTAGTAAGTATCCCTAAAGTTATTGATAATATAATATAGCCTATAGCCTTCCTCGAAATGTACCATCCAGCACTGAAATAATTTTTCAAATCGGACCAGTGGTTCCTGAGATTAGCGCTTTCAAACAAACAAACAAACAAAGTCTTCAGCTTTATAATATTAGTATAGATAAAATACTGAGTATTTTTTTAAATACCAACCGTATTTATAATAGTACTCCAGTGCTTTTATTAATTAGTTACATGCAAAATTAATGTTAGTTTTTTATTACGTAAGTATTACTTCTAACGTGCGTACATAAGTGTATGCTCCTATTTTTTCTGACTAAATTCATTTTCCAGAATTTTATGTGCCGTCCAGGCATGTAATATTTGACATCATCTGATATTATTTATTCATCTTAGTTGACCAATATTTAGGTTTCTCTATGACAACAATTAATAACCAATAATGGTGAACGTCCATGGACTTATTTTGATTAAGTGTTTCTCTGTGTAAAAATCATTTAAAAGACGTATTGCGGAACAAGGTAGGAATAAAAATATTATGTTCTATACGTTTAATAAATATAGTTTAAAAAACTAAAGAAACATGCTTTTAAAGATTATCAAACTAAAAAGTAAAAAATAATTTTAAAATTTAATTTATGACAATAGTATATAAGCAATACTAGTATAAATGAGAAAAAAGCTTGAGGCGCTTTGTGCCATATTTTTTGTATATTAAGCGCCCCATGCTTTTTTTTCATTTATACTAGTATTGCTTATATACTATTGTCATAAATTAAATTTTAAAATTATTTTTAACTTTTTAGTTTGATAATCTTTAAAAGCATGTTTCTTTAGTTTTTTAAACTATATTTATTTTTAATTTTTTAGTTTGATATTCTTTAAAAGCATGTTTATTTAGTTTTTTAAACTATACATATGTATAATTATCATAGGGAAATGAGTCACCGACACTACCTATTACCATCTGAGATAACTATTTGAAGTTGCAACGTCACAAAGAAATGGTAAAGTCTCTCCGGATCATTTACAGTTAATGTATGGATATAATCTTAGAATTTACCGGAAAAAAAAAAAAAACATTTGTTTTCCGCGTGGCCGGGAGTAGAACCCACGATCGCCGAATCCGAAAACTGGCGTCACAGAAGTCGCGCGCCTTAGACCGCTCGGCTAACGAACGAAATGAAATTGGTGGGACATTTTACAGTGATAAGCCACTCACTCTTAGTCGAAAGAGTTACAGACGGACAGACAAACAAACATACAGATGAAGCTAATATAAAGCATGTAAAAAGCAATATTTTTTTCTGAATAAAGGTAACGATACCTTTAATTTCATTAGAAGGGTAGAAACTCAGAGCGAGTTTCACGTTTGTATTGAAACACGTGGGCAAACGAATCTCAGGAAACCGTACAAAATAACAAGGTTTTCTGAGGCTGAAGGAACTTTCATTTTTTTTTTTTTTTTTTGTGATTTCTGTGCCCGCGAGGTTCCTACCCAATCAGTCCTGGCACGAGACAAGGAAAGTGAATTATTGATAAACACCTGCCTGTTCCTTCTGGCAACCAGAACACATGGCCAACACTGATTGCTTTTCTACATCGCAGATATTCCGAAAGAAAAATTAGTTAATTAATTAATAACATTCAAATTATATCACGCGTCAAAAAAAAAATATTGGTTGTCTGTAAAGTCGGTTAACGGACGATAGTTTAACGAGACAACGTCGTAAAAAACATTGATGAAATTATTGCATACTTTTATAAATAAAATTGAATCATTTTTATTGAATTATCACTATTTTGTATGGATACAAAGAAGTGAAATGAAATCTACAATTTAATTGATAAATTTACTTTTATTTGAACTCATTAATTCAAATATGTTTATTACTTTAACGAAGAGATTATTTTAACTATAACTTTTATACATGTTTGCTATTTAACTTCTTCCAATCTGTGTTATTCTGTTAAGGATAGGACGATGATAGGAAAAGTAGGAAACGAATGGAAGTGTTTCAAGTTTAATGTGGCTAGAAAAAGTCAAATCGATGGTTGTTCCAATCGAGTGGAAGACAGATAGATGCGGCGCAAGCGTACAATGAGCGTAACGGGACACAGCGTAACAAGACAATATGCGTAACGGGACACTTTTTCGTGCGTGCAGCCGGCGTTCATCGATTTATTAGACGTACGTCAAATACTGAACGAACAGCAAACAGAATAGTCATGAGTACTATGAATAACATGGGTGTTACTTGGTCTTCCAGAAAAAAAAGTGGATATGTGCAAGGCACGTCGAACATCAAAAATGTTTGTATATTTAATATAAAAAAAGTTCGTGGAATAATGATGCTAAACGTTGTTTATAAATCTTCGTAAAAGTAGACAAAATCTTACATTTACTATCGCAAATTTTCATATCGTTTTCTGATTTCGATCGTTTGAAGAAAGGAATTGCGAAATTTAATTATACTATTAAAGAAGCTATGCATAAACAAACAAACTGATTTGATTTTGAGTTAGAACAAAGAGGTTTGCAGTTTATAATTATAATTTTTAACTTTTGTGTTCAATTTTAATTTGTGGTTGAAAAATTCTGTTTATATACCAGTTATCAACCATTTGAGAACAATGTTTTTTTTTTTGTTTGACTGGTGGTTCGTCACTTGGTTTTAAACCTAAATTTTAGTCATTCGTAAAAAAATATATGAAAGTACCTCAACTTCAACAGCAGCAAAGACTATCAAACTTAAGCAAGACTGATGCTTCGTGCATTTTCACTAATGATCAGAATATTTTTATTGTCCTAATTTAACAGCTGACAAATGTCCTGTAGTACAGACCTTCCGTCCATTCTTCATGATGTTTTTAGCTACTGCCCACATTAAGCCTTTGAGAGTAGAGGTTTATTTTATTGCCGTGAAACTCTCTTGTCTACTGAGGCCAAGCATTATTCACACACATGCCAATCATTTTTCAAAAGATTGAGAGGTACCATATATAACTTTTAAGTTCAGGTTCGTTAAAGTGAAATTAACAAGTCTGTGAGGTCAACGCCTCCTATAAAGGTTGTATACTTCTTTATCAAGTGAGTTTAATAAGGAACATAAAATTTATTGCGAGGACCTACA
Organism: Bacillus rossius redtenbacheri; assembly: GCF_032445375.1. Taxonomy (NCBI): domain Eukaryota; kingdom Metazoa; phylum Arthropoda; class Insecta; order Phasmatodea; family Bacillidae; genus Bacillus; species Bacillus rossius. The sequence continues at coordinate 17,487,440 of NC_086330.1, forward strand.
AATGTTTCTGGATTTTGTCTTATAACTCAAATTGGTGTTATTTCCAATATTTTTACACTGTTTTTTTTTCCTCAATTCGTTTTACAACCCCTCCAGGTTCAACTTCACAAAATGTACTTACAATGTCAAAACATTTTTGCCCAATCACTTCACAGCGCATATTTTTATTTCATTAAACTCCTGTACATCATATGTATCTCGTGGTTTTGTACTAATTTTTTTTCGTTCATCAAAGTACCCTTTTAAGTAGAAATTTTTACTGTTCGAACGCTTAGTATTCAAATTTTTTCTTAAAAAACGTACCTAAGTTTAATGGTAGTGTAGCATTTATTTAAATATACAAATATACGATGCTTTTTTTTAATCGAGCTGAGTGAAATCACTGTCTTTGCTCCAAGGTCTAGAAACTCTTCAGATAGTGAGAGTGCACGCTACCGAAAGGTAATCATCCCTTCCATAACCAAAGAAATCAATAATCATCCCTGAAACTTCAGCTCTCACCAAAACTTTAAATCCCCACTTTCTTAGGTTTCATTTTATTTAATGCCTCCTGCTGCCTGCCCGATTACCCTAATAAGGAACCATCATTTCGCCAGTACTGTACTCATCCTCTTCTTGTATGTTGGAGAAATTCCGCCAAATTATTTTCTACAAGAGTTTGAATTTCATTTTTAGATGGGGCTTATTTCATAAAACTCGACAGGCGTGACATATGCGACAATTATGTCAAAATTTACAAATATGTCAATTTGTAATTACAAGTGTACGGTTCATATAAAAAGAGGTTGACAGGCAAAGAATCTTAAATAGCTACAATTAAAAACAACTGTCTCATAAACACGACCGTATGTGACAATTAATTGTAGGTCAAATTTTTTTCGGGTAATGTGGCCAAAATAATTATACTTACATTTCAAGACAAGCTTATGTTAATTTTCATTAGTTATATATATTTTGTACCTAATTATTCGTTTCAGTTTTTGTAATAGTGGATAAATATTTGTTGATTTAATTACAATGGAAATGTCAGTGCATGATACAAAGCAAACTCATTGATATGTATATGGCTAAAAACAAAGAAACCACTTAATGTTCAAACACATGTATCAGTTCTTGCAATACTGCAATAGCCTCTGGATCAGCTGCGTCAACATCCTCATGAGCTTCCCCAGCGTCGCCTTCTACATTTTCATTGTTTTCATATGGTTCATACACCTCTGATCCTAGGCGTTTCTCAATGTTATGCACAATTATACAAGACAACATAATGTTACATGCTGACACTGGCTGTATGCTCAGATGATTAAGGCATGGGAACGTCTCTTTTAAAATACCAAGCGCATTTTCCACCAGTCGTCTCGTAGATTTAAAGGCTCGAAAAAACTTGTAAGAGCATTTGTCCGAGGTATTTGTACTGGGATATTTGGTGTAATAAGCCACTTTTTTAATCCATATCCACTGTCTCCCAGTAATATTGCATGTGGAAATGGTCTCCATCCATTTTCCCACTGTTGTGACAACGATGAACATCGTATTACTCGTGCATCATGTACTGAACCGGGCCACCGAGCACTGGCATACAAAAATTCTAGGTTAGGTCCACACACTACCATTATATTGATTGTGTGGTTGCCATTCCTGTCTACAAATGAGACTTCATTATCATGTGGGGCATCTATCTTGATCAATGACCCAACAACAACTCCAGCAACCCTTGGAATGTTTGCTACACTCATGAAAAGCTGTGGAATCGCTTGGACAGATTCAGTTGGCCAGTGAACCTCTTCTCCAAGAAAGATGTGAACCAGTAAGTGACATAACTTATTTACACATCGGTGGATAGTGGCTTTTGATAAGCCATGTGCATCTGCATTTACATGATATTGTGCTCCTGTGCCCAGCCAATGCAATGCGCACAAAAGTTGTTCTTAAACAGTAAGAGCATGATTTCTTTTTGTTTCTGTCCGCAACTGTTGCCCTAACCTATTTATAATGTATTCAGCTGTTACCTTGCTAACGCGGAATTTCTCTTTGAAGACCAAGTCACTGAAATTGAAGGTTAGGTTAATCTGTGGCCTAAAAACTCTACGAACTCGTCATTCTCTTTCTTCATCACTCCCGATACTGCTAATGCTGCTACTACTGTCCATTATGTCCAATCACATCAAATTAACCCAATATTTTAACACACTATTGCACTGCAGTTATTACCAATCATTAGGTGACACTAAATGGTTTACCTGTCACTTCCACTGAAAATTCTACAAATTTGTAAAATTGTTAAATACAATTTACATATCTGTGTTTCATAAAACAGTATTACCTGTCAGATGTGACACATTTGTCACATTTTTACCTGTCAGCTTTAAACTTTTATGAAACAGTTATATGTCATATTGTCATACATTTATACATATTTGTCGTGACATATGTGTAGACTTGTCAAATTTTATGAAACGAACATATGTCGAATTGTAAATATGTCTGACAATTCATTGTCACCTGTCACCTGTAGAATTGTAACGTTTATGAAATAGGGCGTTCGCTGAAAACTAGATTTTCTTTTGTTCAACAAGTAAGTCCCAAACATCATTAAAAATAGTCTCTGAAATATTGTAAAGGACGAAGTTCAACTTCAGGAATTCTTTGCGAAGCAAAACTTACGTCTGTCTCTGAAAGGCAGTGCAAGTTTATTTTTCCCCCACGAATACTTAGCTTGATTTTAACATGCCTTCATAAGTCGGGAATCATTTTTGCATTCCCATTTAAACTTTGGCAGCATTCATAGCATTCATGGTTTTCTTGTAACTCCGGGCAGATCTCATCTGTTGAGAAGAAACTCCTGAGATCTAAATCTGTTTTATTAAAAGGGTGTTTCACAAGTGACGTAGTTTGGGTTTTTGGGACATCCACGAGGCAGAAAGAGCTAGAATTAGTAAGAAATGACATTTTTTGAGCAGCAGCTTGTTAACCTGATTTATCTTTAATGTGGACGATTGTTGCACCTGGAGTTTGTGGACTGTGAAATCCATGTGTACTATTAACACCATAATTTCTTTGCTGCTTTAAGTACTGAATTGTAGACCGTGTGAAGTTTCTGAGATAGGACAGTTACTCGATTCTGTAGGCCTAGACGAATTGTCTGAGGTATTGTTGCAGTCTGAAAAAATTGACATAAAACCCACTGGCAAGTCAAAAATATAATTTTTATCTGATGTATCAATAATTTAAACATCTAGAGCTGAGATACACTTGTCACTTACGGGGAAAGTAGTGGCAAATGGACGGGTAATTTTTTGTGATCGAAAATATTATATTGAATTTCACTGCTTGAATCCATTCACATTGTCACGTTTTATATCAATTCTTATGGAGCTGGTGCTTGTATGACTATTGGTATTGTCTTTTGTTGAAAGTCCAGAGATTCGTTGTCAATCAAAGCAAAACTTTCTGGAACATAATTTTTTATCTGCAGCTTGAACAAATTAAATTTCTTCTTCTTGTTTAGTAGCACGAGCCCTACACGCAGTGGTGGATTGCTGTAAAATTCACTTTCCTTCGCTGACATCACTACTATCATATTCATTGGAACTTCGGTCTAAAAAAAGTGTGGGGGAGGCACAAGAGACATGGATTGATCCACCTTACGACGAAACACCTGAAAAACAAACCAAGAAAAGAAATTAGAATATATAATTTAACTTTTTGTTATATATAAATATGTACTGATTTTTACAAAGTCCAAGCTTACTTTAAACACAAATAAATAAAAAAAATCATCACTTGGCCATTCCAGAGGAAATATAGGTTTTAATCCCTCAGACTATTTTGAGTATAATGTTGTAACACATTTCACTGAAATCTCTAAGGCTATGTAGGCATGTAAACAATAAGTAACAATAAAATTAGACAACAATTATATAATTATATTATCTGAGTAAATATTTCAAAAGTTAAGGGTTCGGTACACGTTCAAACCAGCCAAATGGTAGTATAGGGATTTACATGTTAAACTTAACTGCACTTAAAGAAAACTCCAGAATTGAAGATTGTATAATAAAAAATTTCGGTACATGAAAAAAATTTTTTTTTTACATTTCACTATGCAAAGTAAAATTTTCGTTTAGTCATGGCTTTCAGGCAATTAGTTTTTAAAGACAATGTGACAACATTTTTAAAACCTTGATTTTTAGAAATGTCCACTGTGACAACATCGTACCTCTTTAAATATGTATAGTAGCAGCAGGAAATTATTTTAATGCAAATTTTGAAATCCCCTGACATATAGGCAATAATTAACCATAAATACAGAAAAAAATTATTTCATTACAGTATCTCTGCGTATAGAGAGAAACATAACCTTGAAAATAATAAATATGGCATTACTTCCATATACATAAATAAATTTAGTGACAATAAATTCGGCAATGTATCCAAATGGGTACAATACATAATTGGGACTGTTGAAAGATATGGTCATATGAATATTAAATTTGTCACGGGTTTTACTAAAAACATAGGAAAGCCCTAACAAGGAGGAAAAAGAACGTTTGCGGGTGGTTCTGAAATTAGCTGCTAAGTTGAATTCATTCCAATAACAATTGATTAACAAACTCAATAACACAAACAAGTATTTCATTGATTTTCAAACTGACATATGACGTAAATAAGCCGGGTTCTTGTGATGTCGAACGGGTGATACATGATCCCACTATAACACAAGACATAGGAATTAACTCTCTGTGAATGATTATTGAACAAAAACCAGTAGCCTCAATTCTATCGGGGCGTGAGCTCGTCACCGCCTACGACCAGTACGCCGTCAATCTAAACTGCAAAGGCTTGAAATCATAAAAAAACACACTGAACATTTATAATCTTAATAACTAATGTTCTAACATTAAATCCAGATCCTTAGTACAAGTGGTTACAAATATTTCTTTACACTGCTTATAGCACACAACCCTTGGTGTAACATAGCACGAGTCTATGTTTATGCAATCAGTTTTTTGTTACTCTTCCGCCGCTACCACGTGAAGCCCCCTACACATTGCTTCCGTAACGCGGAAGTTCTTATCGTGCGCGCTGTCTCTTGTGTCCGCAAATAGTCATGCCGTAAGTACTATCTTCGGGTCGTTATGCCTACGATTCTTCATTACCGGTGGTAGAGTTAAAGTCCGTGCAGTGTTTAAGTGACGTGATCAGGTCGTGATAGTGTCACTGCACCCGCTCGCTCGGCCCTCACGGAAGTTGCGATCGCGCGCCCTCTTGCCCTTGTCGTTGGACCTTCGAATTTAGTTAATGTCGACTCTGAAGAATTTTATGCCAAATACAGCGACGCTTCAGTATTAACTGTCCAAATTCTGGTTTACAACTTGAAGAGGTCTCACCAAGTAGAAGTCTTCTCGGTCCTCGGGCGGCAGCAACTCCGTGGTGGTTGACTGTGTAGGCCGGCGAGCGGTGTCGGAACATCGTGGCAGCCTGTCCGCTGATGTCCCACTTGTTCTGCTCTTCGGATGACTTGTCGCATACCCTTTTATACTCGCTGGCTTCCCTGACGAGCTGGAAGAAGAACAGTCTCGTCTATTCGGAGGAAGCCAGCCCAACTTCCGTTTCCGACCAGATCCGTGCGCAGCCGACTGCGCACGAACTCGTCCGACGACGGCCGACCTCCTAACCGCAGCGTTCGAACGCCCGCGCCTGCGCGCTCACTGTTGCGCGGGTGGTATTCGTCGACAAGTCAGGGGCACTAACATTTTCATGTGTACGCAGGTACACACGTTACAAATTATTTATTTATTAATAATTAGTGAGGCATGATTAGACTTAAGAAAATTTAAGTTTACTTACCTTCAAATATTAAAATTGCATAACCTAGATTTTTCTTACAAGAATTTGCTGTTATACCAGAAAAAAAACAAAGAACCATTATGCTGTGTGTTTTTAGGTTAGATTTGTCCACAAAACCAGTTAGTGTAGTTTTTGAGGGAATCCGAAGTTTCTTGATGTTGATTTATATCCCAGAAAAACTTCTAATACCAACTATACTTAAAAAATATATTTATAAACTGGGCTATTTAATTTACAGAATGTATAAAATGCAAGGTAAACAATAGTGCATATTATCAAGAAAATGATTGTTAAGCCATATTTCGCATTGTTAAGAGCTATAAAAAGGCCTCAAAATTTTATTTACATTTAAAGTTTTAAACGTTTTAATTTGTGTACATTTATTAGTTGAATTTTTAAACATTTTACTTGTTTAATTAATTTTTAATGATTCATATTTAATTTTTTATATAATTAATTTATTAATTATATATTTTATAATTTATTCGTTTTATATTTAATTAATTTATTATTTTGATTAATTTATTAAATTGTTTAATAATTAATATTAATATTTACCGAGCCGATTTTTTATTTTCCTATTCAATATCGAAGATATATATTTTATTTAATGTGTTAAAATATAACCAAATTTTCTAAAATGTTATTTTAATCGTTTTATCTCCAGCTACTTTGTGTTTCATGCACGATTGTAATTCATATTAGTTCAGTTAGTTTAAATTATGTTCAGTTTTTAATTATACAAAATGTTACGAAAATTTGGGAAAAGGTGTGTTTACTTAAGCTTGTTATATGCCACCACATGTTATTCATTTGGTTTTATTTTCTTTAAAAATAATTGAACTAAATTCACTTCAACTTCTGCATCATATTTCTTATAGTTTTTTAGTTTCACTTTGCGAAATACCAGTTGTATGAAATGAATTAGCTTTCTAATTCTACAGTTATTTTATACCTAGTTTTTCTCCTTAACTAGCATGTTATCATAACATGTAATAATTAATTGTGTACATTTTTTAGTTGATTAAATAAAATAAGAATATTTAAAAATATATTTTTAAATCCTGGTATCAATAGCCATCATGTGTGAAATAAACTAACACACAGAAATAAAATATTGTACAACAATTTTCTGGATATATTGAATTTTAAAAATAGAATATATTTAAAGGTACAACCACTAAATAATTTGTTCTAAAAAATTAATTTACAATTAAAATAATTTATGCTACTTTATAATTTTTATTTTGACGATTCAGCTAAAAAAAAAGTTCTATGTCGCATGATTTTAGGGCCTATGTTTTTCGTACTTAAATATCTCTGCTGATAACTGGCTCTTTTTAAACTCTTAAATTTAATAGCGATTTAAGATATTAATTAGCACGTCTGGAAGCAAATTATGAAATGTTTGTGCGTTGACTACTATCGTATATTTTAACATGATTTTTTTTTCGATATCTTTTCATAACCATTTATCAAGACTTAGAAACATGAACAATATTTTATACAATATGGTAATTTAAATTTCATTGTTGGTGAAAAAGCACAAGCAATTTTTATAATTCCTATTTATAAGATTTCGAAAAATAAAGAAAACTCAATTCAAACACTCTAAAATTGATATTTTTTAGTCATTCTCCTTTCTCAATAAAAAATTAATTTATCTACCTAACATTTTAGAATTGAATTTAGTACCCAAGGATTAACATGTATATTCACGCATATTCTAAGCGAAAAAACGGTCTAATACTAAATACATTTATTAATAAACGTTGTCTCCTAAGATCGGTATCAAAATTTCTTGTCACTTGGGCTTGCTGACGCAAAGCTATTTGAGATTCCCGACAGTGAACAGAATGCATTACTGTAACTCGGAACTTCTGATTGGTTCAAGGGAAGTAGTCCCCAAGGCCTTAAGGGACTACCTGCCGTATTGGTCTGAGACTCGCCACGACTGCTGGCGGGCAGTCAAAGCTGCTAACCATTTCCCAGCAGAAATTATAACGCTGTACATTTCAACTGGAGATAAATTTAAACAAGCATGAACTCTAGCGCCTTCAGTAACTAAAGATAAATAATAAAATAGCAATACATTAAAGTAAATTTGTTAAAACTTAAATTAATAATAAAATTTGTTTTTAATAAAATATGTGCTTCCTTTTTTACTATAGCCATCGTTGATATGATATTTATTGGACTAAGAAAAATTTTAAATTCTAACTTGTAGTCGAGAGTTTTATATCTCCTATATTTTTTGTTTCCTTAAGTATTTAAATGTTTTATTAATTTACACCCCTATTTTCCTTAATTATTGGCTACTTTTATCTTGTGTGTTGGCTATTATTACAACAAAAGGAAGAAATAAAAATGTTATTAGACATTTTTTTTGAATGAAAATTAATTTTGAAAGAAAAATAAAGAGAATGATACGGAGTTACAGTTATCTAGGATAGGATAAAGCGATCGCTGTACATTAAGCTTGAAAGCCGCGTTGACATGCCAGCTTGTTTTTAAAATGAACCATTTCTCTTAAATATATTACGTAGATATTTAGTTTGCTTTGAACAGTAACGTCTTGAATACATTTATGTTGCTGGTTTTAATTAAGTGATTATTTGTTTCCGTGTGTAAATATTTACTGTAATTTGTTCAATTGTAAGATTTAATTATTTTGAAACCAAGATAATAGATTAGCATGTTTGCATTTGAGAAAATATTATTTGTGTTATTTCCAGTAATTAATAAATAAACCTGTAGGTATCTTTAAACTGAAATGGCACTTGTACATAAAATGTTTAGTGTTCCATTTTTAAAATTCAATTTCATTTAAATATTTTTTTTAACTTTATTTCAAAGAAATTTTTAATACAATAATATAGCATAAGGTATGACGAAACGCGATTTTGGCTATCGCTCTCAAGCATAACACTTTCAACATGAGCACACCTACTCAAAGCCTATTTGTGCGTATTACGGTAGTTAAATAAATGACTGCAAGTTACTGTAGGTGAGATTTTTATATTTGCTGAACTTAAGTTTAAGAAATACATTAACAGCTGTTCGCGATTGGCTCAGTTGGTTTGCTATAACCTTCGCGATTCTATTGCCACTTTCTTTTCATATAAAAATTAAAATATTACATTTTTTATTTTTTTAATTATTTTATAATCCCATCGTATGTAAGATAAGCATTACCGTATTTTTAACACAACCACTTCAATATTTTCGTATTTATGGCGACAAATTTTTTTTTGCATTAGTAAAAAAACAAATAATTTCTTATCGTCGTAATAATTCCAAAAAAAAAAAAGATCCAATTTGTACATGAATTGTAGTGAACTGTATCAAGCTACTTAAAAATAAAAATCTATCAGACCAAGCCGTAATTTTCCCAACAAAATCATTCTAAAAACTGGTCTTATCTTTGCATTAATTTTTGTTTATCTTCCAGTAAAATACCAGTAAAATAACACAATTAATTTCAGCTTACACCCGTAATTTATAAATGCTTTTTAACACCAAATATCAGCTCTACGCATGAAAAAATCAATAAAGTGATGACACTATTGCATACATAGCTACGCATCCTTCTGATCCTGACCACTCTATGTCCACAACTGTTAAATCCACTATGCATACGACATTTACCCGCATGATGAGGTATTTTGGCCATGTGTATCGTCTATACGAATGCGTCGGTGCACAAGCGTTTCTAACTTCCCATTCAAAAATGCATCCAGACTCTACACGATGAATTTTAATTTGAGTAACAAACTTCTACGGCAGGTTCATCACGAAAAACAAGAGGAATAAAATTACTGCACCAAGTTGGTATACAACTGTGTTGTAGTTAAACAACTAGATATTTGTAATTAGTAAAATAAAATTTATTCCTATACAAATAATAATTATTATATAATTATATAAAAACTTATTATTATAAATAAGGAACATTAAGCGTCCGGATAATGCAAACTAAACAAAGTTCTACAACCAACGCAAAACTTGTGGTTATAGTAAAAACTATCTCTTTTTTCTGTTTCGCTTTGCTGCTCCAAATTATTTCAAGGAAATTTTACTAAAGTGATAAGTCTTGCGGGGATTGTAAAAACTTGTACATCTAAACTTTATCCAGGTGCTTAGTGAGCCATTTTAAATACATTATCAACTCATAGCAATTGATAGGTGATTCAACTCCATATTCGAAGTTCTTTTTATGTGATTTCTAGCTATTTTTTCCTGATGACACTGCAGCCGAAGATTGTCGATGGGATTCAGGCTCCGGCTGTGAGTCAGTAATTTGCCGTAAGATTTCATTTTCATGAAAAATCCGTGTTAAGAAACCATTTTCCTTGAGACTTTCAGCTATGCCAGTTCCTAAAATAATCCTTAAAAGGTTACAACGACTAAGTGATTCAGTCTGTTTGTAAATTAAAACGTGATTTAAAAAAATCCTTTGTGCGTTTTTTTTAGGGTTTATGTAACTTAATTGTCTAAATTGTCTACATATGACACTGTGATCTTAAAAGTAATTCCATTCTAACTTCTGACAAGTTTAAAAAAAAACATTTTTATACGTAAGTTAAAAATGAGGAATGAGTAAACAAATTTTAAACACATAAATATTAGCTACACTTAAATGAGTCATACTTAAACACAGGAAATAACGTAAATTAGCAGAATATAGCCGGGGCTAGTTGCAACAGGGGTAAGTTGCAACAGTGGCTCTAAATCATTAACCGATGGTACTAGTGTCGCACCACTACTGGAAGGAAAGGAACCACACGTAATCTTAACAGTATTAGTTCGGCAAGTCGTAAAAAAATCGCTCTTGGCTTCAGTCGTGCACAACATTCCTACTGTAGTCGCGAGTAAACTCACGCACGGATTACTTAGCTGCTGTTGTGTTGAATGTGTTTGTCGAAATGTAATATATTTGTACTTCTGAGGGAAGCTTATAGTGTAGTACTTATCTGTATATAATGACAAATGTTATATAACAACGCCTCTAAGTGAATGACGGTAAGTAAATTCAAGTTGTATATCGGGGCTAGTTGCAACACATGTTGCAATTTACCCCAAATATCAAGGATACTTTTTAAAATGTTAAACATCAATTCATTTGTATTTCACTCGATTTCAACGTTTATACCGATATGTTCGCGTTACATTAGCCCATGTATGTTAACTAACATAATTCTTTTTTTTTTTACTTTTAGGGCTTCACTCAACGATTTTATACATAAACATTGTTTTAAATCATCTTAGAAGTTACGAATATTTGAAACCAAAGCAAATAATCGAGATATAGAATGCCGCAATTACTGTTTATAATATTAATTTTTATAAATGCATTTTGTGAAAAAATGTAATAACTATTTTTATTTATTATAGCTATTATTTTCCCATTGCAGTTACGATGAGAACGTATAAGAAGACGAATCGAGGGGAAACACCACAGAATGTCATGGAGAGGGCAGATAAACTTGTTTTAGCCAATCCAAACTCCAAAGACTGTTCCGTACGACAGATAGCAAAGATGTACAACATCCACTACTCTACACTGTCAAGATACATACAAAAACGTAAGAAGAAAAACATGGATATAACAACAAAACAACCTGAATTCAGTTTTGTCTCAGCGGGTTATTTACAGCCGCAGTGTGTTTTCAGTGCCGAACAAGAGTGTCAATTTGTCGAGTATCTCAAACGTAGTTCGGAAATCATGTTTGGGCTAACACCAGCAGAAGTGTGCAAGCTTGCATATGAGTGTGCACTAAAGTTGGGATTACAGATTCCGGACCCTTAGAAAGTTAAGGAGTGCGCCGGTCCAGATTGGTTTTCCGGTTTTATGAAGCGCAATAATGAACTATCTGTCAGGTAGCCTGAAGCCACGAGCCTTGGGTGATGTACTTCGTTCAACATGCATAACATTTCCGAATTTTTCAATAAACTATCATCCGTTCTCACAGGTCATAATATTTCAGCCTCCCGAATTTACAATATGGACGAGACTGGAGTGACAGCTGTTTTGAAACCTGGCAAAATAGTTGCTAAAAGGGGAGTCAAACAAGTAGGATCAGTAACTGCACCAGAACAGGGAGAAATGATTATTGTAGCGACAGTTGTGTGCGCAATAGGAACAACTTTGCCACCCATGTTTATTTTCCCTCGGAAGAACTTCAAAGATCATTTTATACGTGATGGACCGATAGGTTACATAGGTACTGGCACAAAATCTGGTTGGCAAACAGAGGATCATTCATCACATTTATGGATTATTTTGTCTTTATTACATTACCATCTCCTGAAAATCCAGTGCTTTTGCTTCTGGACAACCACTGTTCACACATCAGCTGCCAAGTCATAGATTTGTGCAAATAAAGAGGCGTAGTTCTTCTTTCGTTTCCTCCACACTGTTCCCATCGCTTGCAGCCTTTGGACGTTTCGGTTTTTGGACCTTTTAAAAGGCGGCGTGAAACTGGAAATAATTCCTGGCACAAAACAATTCCCGGCAAGACTCTAATCATATTCGATTTGCCAGCAATAGTGAAAGATGCCTTCTTGCACTCTATGACACCAGCAAACATTACATCATGTTTTCAGAAAACTGGTATTTCGCCTTTCAACACTAACATATTTTCAGAAGAAGACTTTGCCCCTGCTTTTGTTACTGACCGACCAGATCCACACAGTTGTCAGACAGGCATGTAGGGAAGCGTTTCTTCTGAACCTGGTGTGCATTCTGGACCCAGCATTATTGAAACAAGTGCTGAAAAAAAAACATTCTTGCAATACCTGGTCCAAGTGTTTCCATTCAATAGATTGTGCGTCCTTTCCCAAAAACTCCACCTAGAGGGGAAACCTCTTGCAGAGGGAGGAAGAAAAGGAAGTCTGCAGTTCTCACTGACACTCCTGAAAAGAGAGCGATTGAAGAAGAAAAACGAAACAGTGAAGAAAGGAAAAGGAAAAAGGCTGAAGCTGAATAAAGGAAACTACATGTAATCAATAAAAAGTAAATTCAGAAACCTTCACAAAATGACAAGAAAGAAAAAAGGACAGCAAATTGTAAGAAAGTAACAAAAAGAAAATTAAACTTTAAAGAAGTTAGTGGTAGTGAAGAACAGGATGAGATGTGTTTAGTGTGCATGCCAAAATACAACAGGAATGAAGAATGGTTCAATGCACATCTTGCCAAAAATGGGCGCATTGGTCTTGTGCAAGAAAAGACCCTATGTATGTGTGTAACGACTGTGAAACAGATGATTCTGATACATGGGAGTAAGTGTTGCAAGTTACCCCAGCTGGTGTTGCAACTTGCCCCAGATCTGGGGCAAGTTGCAACAATTACATCACCATGAATACATAGCTCTAGATTTTAATACTTTACTGCTTTCTATGTTCTGGTAATGTTATGTGACACCTAAGAGTTTCTAAGAAAATATTCCTTTTATTATAGTTGGATTTTTATCGAAACATAAATACTACAATGCAAAATGTGAAAAGTGTTGCAACTAGCCCCGGTCTCACATATATTTTTAAATCGTATACACATTAACCGTTTATATGTTAACTTTCAAGCTTAGTAATAAAGCTGTGCCTTATAAGACCTAGTTGTAATTATTACCCAACAGAAGCCATTCAGCTGGAAACGCTAGTTCTCACATGGAAACTCTACAGAGCAGTTTTGGGCGTGCACGAGTCTAAAATGTGTTTTTGACGTGACAACGTCTAATAAATCGATGAACGCCGGCTGCACGCACGAAAAAGTGTCCCACTACGGATGTCCCACTACGGATGTGTCCTGTTTGCTCATTGTACGCATGCGTGGCATCTCTCTTCAGGCTCATTGTACGCATGCGTGGCATCTATCTTCCACTCGATTGGAACAACCATAGATTTGACTTTTCAATCATATTTTCGTCGTTTGAATTATTAATATTATGTAATTTAACGATCGTCCACCGATTTTCAGCACAATCGGTACGGTTATTTAAAAGTAATGTTGAATTTTCAAATACGTTTTGAACCAACAATGGTGTTTTACAGTTACACATAATAATTCAAATTACACCCGGGATCTTTTGCACAATGTTTTAAAAAATATTGTAACACATTATAAATAAGTTTGGTCTATTTGGGATGCGTATTTGTTATAAAATCGTGTTATAAAACGAAATAGTATTATTCCCCTAATGTGAACAAAATTTCTATAAATATGTATATACAATCTGAAACTAATATTGTCTAAGTATGGCCTCGTGGACTTTCGGTTAACGTTGTGAACTTCCAATCCAAAAGGTTGTCGGTTCGAATTCCGACAGTTGCGATATTGTTTTTGTACTTGTAAAAATAAATATGGCGCATGCAACATTTCAAAAGTAATAAATATATTTGAATTAATGAATGGAAATAAAAGTAAATTTAATTATTAAATTGTACATTTCGTTTCACTCCTTTGTATCCATAAAAAATAGTAGTGATGATTCAATAAAAATTATTCAATTTTATTCATAATAGTATGAAGAGGTAGATTTTATCATACAAAAGATAAAAAAAAAATTAAAAAAAAATTTCTTCCTCAAAGAATATAATATTTTTAATGCCTAAATGGTTTGCTAGCAAAAACCTATTACGGCTCAGTCTCAGGCCGAATATGATATTTCCTTTTCTTCTGGATCAATCATTTCATCGATGTTTTGTTATGACGTTGTCACGTTAAACTATCGTCCGTAAACCGACTTTACAGACAACAAATTTTTTTTTTTGTTGTTGCCTGAGTTAGATTTAATCTTTATTGGAACAAAATATACATTCTTTAAATGATTCACGCAAGGTTGAATTTTGACTAATGTACAGTGTTTCGACCTACACCATTGTAGTTGGAAGAAACTCAAAAATGCAAAAAGATATGAAATTGTCTGTTTGTGCCTGATGACGGAAACAGGTTGCCAGTTCCCATAAGGTCAAAGCTGTTTTGACATCGAAAGTATACTGTGATGTCATTGTGTTGTTCATGATATCTATTTATTTTCATAGTTGTGTTCTTATGTTTCTTGCGTTGTCCAGGTTTGTGGTCAGTCTGCATTTACAGTTTTTGTTGAAACTTTCTCATCGGTGTTAGCTCACTGTGTTCGTCTATGCTGTTATATTTCCTTACGCGGAATTCTCGTGCTGTCTGATATTTGTGTTTGAATGCGTTGGTATGTGCTGTCGTCGTTGTGTTGTACAAAATACCTGTTCAGATTCATTTCTGGGTCTATTTTTTCGGCATCCGCGATTTAGGCTTGTTATCTGTGAGTTTATGTTTTCATTTTTATTGCTTATTTCACATCCTTGAGTTGTTTCCATGGAAACCAGGGCCCAGTTCAAACAATTTGTATACTCTATGTCTTTAAACTTGTCTATAATTTTAGCGTTCTCAAAAGTTGTACCAAAGGTCTACTTATTCCTCTGCCACTGTTTTTCTGTCAAAAGAATTTTCAAACAACCTTAACCCACTGTGGGTGATAGTGAACAAACATCATGCCATGCTTTGCAAGTGACTGTTGGAAAAAATGGGTACCAATGTAAGAACACACAAATTTGACACAAGTTACGTGAGACAGACTACGCCATGGAGATTTTTTAGGGTGATTATTTTGGTGACTGTATCACCTGAAGCCGTTATTAGATTATCATCCACGCATCGCAAACCTGGATGCACCGGCGTGGAGCGCTGGAAGAATAACGGACAGCCCTCTGTACAGGAACAGAAAAAAAATATATATTTTTTTTTTGGTTCGTTTCAGCGGATGTACGCCATGTTCCGCTAAACTGGATTACGGGAAATAATAACGCCTATGCGAAAACCATTTTTTTTTCTCTCAGCGTCAGCGTTTTTCGAAGCGGCAACATTCTGTTGGGCATCCATGTGCAAACTATTTCAAAAGTGTACCAAGTTCTACAAAGCAAGCACGTGAACCCAGTGGTGAGTGAACTTCCGATACAAGAATTCTGAAGTCGGTGCCGATAATTTTTTTTTTCGACCAAATCGTATTTCTACCCTGTCGAATATCGTGTGATTCCAGAAAATTATTTGGAGTGAAATAAAACAATTCAATAATAATAAGCGGTTTTTTTGTAATCAAATAAAAATTCTGTGGGTTGAAATGTTTTTTTTTTTTTGTTAGTACTGAAATTTTATCAGAAAGAATGTATACTAAATATTTTGTGGCGTTTACGAAACAGTTTTCAACTGCATTTTGTAATTTTTTTTTTGGCACGTTGTTACATCTCTTTTCCACCAACTCCAATATATATATATATATATATATATATATATATATATATATATATATCTAATGCCCAATGCCAAGATTAGTAGGCAAACTAACATTTATTTACTTTCATATCGACGTAATACTTTCGGGAGATCCATTTGCTTTCACACCATTCTAATTTAACGTACGTCTCTATTTTTCTTAATTAAATTAAAAATTTTAGAATCTGTATATACCAAGAATCAAAGAAGATTAGAATTTTATTAAGCGAAACAATATTATATGCAAAATTATGCAATATTATTGCAACTGGCAATGTAAAACTAAATAATAATTTTTATTGTTTAAAAAATTTGTATTTGAATTTACTTATAAAATATTAACTAATATTACATTTTCGAGTATTTTTATTAGTATAATAGTAACAACTCCCAAATTTTTAGAATTGTTGAAATAGTTAGCAATATATTTCTACAGTAGTAAACGAACATAGTAAACTAAATAAATCAAAAATTTTCCAAGTATTTTATTTAAATGTTAGCATTAATTGCATCAATTACAAAAAAAAGCTTACAAAATAATATAACGTGTCAATTTTCCACATATAACTTTAGATATTTTTTTGTATACTCCAATCACTAACAACAAACGAAATTTTAAAGAATACAATAAAACTGACATACAAAGAGGTAAAATATAAATTGATTTAAGAATTTTGTATTATCAGGAAACGTGAGTTTTGGGCAAAACAATGAAAACAAATAGATTAAAAAATAGATTTTCAATAATATATTCAATTATATTTAGGAAAACAGTAAAGGAAAAGTTATAAGTTAACAGCTTTAATTAAAAAATCGCTAGTGCTACAAGCCAGTTTTGATTAGAAATATAATTAACGAAGAAATAATTTATACATTTTGTGTTAGAACGTCTGATAGGATATTTGTTTGGCATACTAGTAAATTATGTGTTGTCAAATGCGATATTAAAAAAATAGTAATTTCATTAATTTTTCTTGTGAAATATTTTTATACAAGCATTTCGGCTTACTTTCAGAAATATTTTCCAATACTGCAAGGATCAATATTAATGTGCCTACAACAGCTTCATAGGTAAAGTGAAAGTATCCTTAGTCGGTTATAAAAGTATTTCTTTCATTCAAAACTCTTATACACAATTTATGTATTTAAAAGTTATGTTTTTATTTATTTTTTGTAACCATATATGGTGGGTGTAGGCAAGGTAAAGTGCCATCAACAACACGACACCTTTTAAGAAAAATTGGCTTTTGAGGAAAATTAGCCACTACGGGAAAATACCTTTCTTGAAGTAAAATTGCATTTGAGGATGTTCTTGGAGGAACAAGAAAGGATATTTTTTATTTCAAAACGGAAATTAATAAATCTCAAAACAGAACATAGTTTATCCCTCTCAAAAAAAAAGTTTGGTTTTTTGGTAAAAAAGATAATTTTTGAAGGTCTTCGATCACTATAGTAGTATAGGAATGACGGACCGAGGACAGGCTTCAGGCTGTGGAGCCGAGAGCCGAGCCACATCTCTGACGTCACGTCTATCTGTGACGTCACGGCGACCATTTTGGATGAGCGTAACGGGACATAACGTAACGGGACAAGTAGATCACGGCGGCCATCTTGGATCCGCCATTTTGGATGACGTAATTGTGTGTTCTAGAACTTTCCGGTGATGTGTTTTCCGCCATTTTGAATTATGACGTCACCGTTGCAATTTCCGTTACGACCGCCATCTTTAACTTTTTTATTTATTATCCCATTATAATGAATTTTTTTTAAAAATTATAAAAAAATTAAATAATAAAATTTTAATAAAAAATATTTAAAAAACAAACATTAACGACACGGAGTTCGGAGTCCTCGGTTCGAACCCGACGAATGCAAAAAAAAAATTAAAAATGGCGACATGCTCCTTCCTCAATGGTGGTTGCAGGCAGACTGACTCCCAACACTTTTTTCAAAGCATATATATCGTCTCCTAGTATGACGTCACGTCCACCATCTTGAAATTTGGACGCCATCTTGAAAATCTTTATTTATTATCCGATTTTATGAAAAAAATTCCAAAATTCATCAAAAAATTAACGTATTTGAATTCTGTTTGATTATATCGATGTACGTCCTTGGTTCGATTCCCGGCGAGAGTAAACGGTCGATCCTTCCTCCATGAAAGCTACCTAGACTGATCTAACACCAACAATACCAAGGTATATATCGTCAACTGGTATGACATCATGTCCGCCATCTTGTCTTCATCCGCTGGAGACCACCATCTTGTTTTCGTCTGCTAGAATGTGCTGATACCATGTTAGTATAATTATCTGGTCACCATAACTTTGTCCTCAATTGTTGACCTTGAACTTTGTCCTTGACCTTAGAAATTTGACCTTGACCTTGAAATTTGACCTTGACATTGAAATTTGACCTTGACCTTGAAATTTGACCTTGACCTTGAAAATTGACCTTGACCTTGAAATTTCACTTTGTCCTTGAAATTTGACTTTGTCCTTGTCGACCATCATGGATCCGACATTTTATGTTCAGTACATGCTACCAGGAGCTACCACCTGCTGGAGTACGCCATATTGTGTGTACTTGTATTATAGAGTACATTTCCATCTGGATAATTTTATTCTAACCCGCTACAGCGCAGTAATCATTTATTATGGAGGTGCCCCCCGCCATCTTGAAATCATGTAATAATGTAGCTAGAGATTCGGGAAAAAGTTCAAAATTCATGAAATAAATTAGTAATCCATATACTGATTGTAAGATCGACTAAGGTCCTTGGTTCGATCCCTGATCGATACAAAAGAACTTTAATTTAAAAAAAATACTAAAAAAGTGGTAGGTTTGAGAAAATAAAAACACCACAAATTCTTTTAAAAAATTTTATTACAAAAATTCAATACACTACTACAAGTACAAAAAACCACTGACAAATTACTAAAGCCTTTTTAAATTCCACGATTCAAACAGTCTTCTTAATGGACGAAGTAAGCCTTTTACATGACTTTAAATGTCTATCCGATCCGTTCATCTCCACAGCCAGAGACGGACTGAAGTTCATATCACTTATATAGTCTCATTAGACGGTACAACACATGAGTCAAATCGAAAACCATGTTCAGTATACTTCTCGGAGCATTTTTTATAATGTCGATGTAAGCTATCGAGACGTGAAATTAGTTTATTGCACTTATTGCACTGAAATTGTATTCTTTGAACATTATTAGAACAACCGCTTCTTTCATGTCTGCGAGCATTTGAGGTGATAGTAAATGATGCACCACAGTATTTGCACTGATGCGAAGTATGCTCTTCATTAATTGAAGTATTCAATGCTTATGAAACTTCAGCTGATGGTGGAACCGCACATATCGAAGTCTCCTCCAGTGTTGTCAGAGGCGTTGCCAACGGGATCTGCTCCAACATCGTCGGCGCCGACGTCATGGTTCCCGTAGTCGATGGTACATCCTCCATCGAAAACGACGTTAAAGTCGGTAAAGATGTCATCGAAGTCTCAAGAACAGGCAATTACGCGACTTATGCACCAGAAGAATCAAACTAGGTGATCCGTACACCGTCGACGGCAGTAACAAACTATGCGTCCTGCTGTCTAGGACTTTTTATATACATTAACCGGTTTGAATAATACGCTAGTCAAATCAAGAACAATTTACTAAAATACTAGAGTCAAAACAACATTAAAAAAATAGAAGCACCATCAACAAAAAAGCAAGCACATTTGGAAGCACCTTCAAAAAAGGAAAAACAATAGGAAGCACCGACAACGAAAAGGCAGCACAATAGGAAGCACCGACTACGAAAAAACAGCACATTTGGAAGCACCGACAACGAAAAGGCAGCACATTTGGAAGCACCGACTACGAAAAGGCAGCACATTTGACAGCACCGACAACGAAAAGGCAGCACATTTGGCAGCACCGACAACGAAAAGGCAGCACATTTGGAAGCACCGACTACGAAAAGGCAGCACAATAGGAAGCACCGACTACGAAAAAACAGCACATTTGGAAGCACCGACAACGAAAAGGCAGCACATTTGGAAGCACCGACTACGAAAAGGCAGCACATTTGACAGCACCGACTACGAAAAGGCAGCACATTTGACAGCACCGACAACGAAAAGGCAGCACATTTGGCAGCACCGACAACCAAAAGGCAGCACATTTGGAAGCACCGACTACGAAAAGGCAGCACATTTGACAGCACCGACTACGAAAAGGCAGCACATTTGAAAGCACCGACAACAAAAAGGCAGCACATTTGGAAGCACCGACTAAGAAAAGGCAGCACATTTGGAAGCACCGACTAAGAAACGGCAGCACATTTGGAAGCACCGACTACGAAAAGGCAGCACATTTGGAAGCACCGACTACGAAAAGGCAGCACATTTGACAGCACCGACAACGAAAAGGCAGCACAATAGGAAGCACCGACTAAGAAAAAACAGCACATTTGGAAGCACCGACTAAGAAAAGGCAGCACATTTGTCAGCACCAACAACGAAAAGGCAGCACATTTGAAAGTGCCATCATCGAAAAGGCAGCACATTTGGAAGCTCCGTCAACAAAAAAAAAGGCAAAGAGGAAGCACAAGTTACGAGATCTAAGTCTTAGTTAGAAATCAGAATACAAGAAATAAAAACATTAAATTCTTATAATCTAAATTATTTATTTTATTGCTTTACATTATACAAATGCAAGTAAAACAAGCCATTATTGTATGTAGCCAGCATTCCTCAGTTCCTTGAGTATGATGGATATTTCTTTGATGCACGAATAGTTTCCTGCACAAAGCGAACCATGTAGAAGTGTTAGCCGGTCAACCAATATGTTTGGATCTTTCCATGATGTGTAATCAATCTCTTCTACCACCATCTTCCTTGCACCTTTATAAATATTATGATCTCTGGTGTCTTCCGTTTTACCGCCAACCGCAGGGTAACTTTCATGTTTGAGACGGTGATCATCACAAGCTTGATCAGATTTATTTAATATATCACGTCGTTTCCACCGTTTCGGTCTCAGGACACTGCCACATTCTTCGATCTTGGCAGCTTTAGGTGCTTCATCATAGTCTATGTCTTTGTCAACAGCCTCAGAGTCACTGCAACAATCACCGTAGAAGGAATCGTCTTCACCCAATTTACCGTAATAATTCGATGTTGATGATGTTGAAGTGTCTTCATCGTCTTCATGCTTCCTTTTTAGGCGTCCATCATTTTTACAAAGTAGGAAAGATCTACTTGAATTCGGCTGGAATATATTCTCACTTTTCACGTTAAGGATTCTTCCATTGTCTTCATTCTTCCGTAAATCATCAACCTCCTTCAATTTAAGTTCTTTGTCGAGATCGGAAGAGCCAAGAAAATTATTGTCGTAATGCAGATCACTCTTCCTTAGGATAGTAGATTCATCGTTGTCCTCTAGCTTGTACGCAGGCTTGGCGCTACAAGTTCTGCCATGTCTTTTTAGGCTCTCTCTCCGTGTAAACAACTTGCTACATCGAACACAACTTATCATATTGCGCAGTGGATTTTTAACACAGTCATTCTTCTCGTGTTGTCTTTTATTCTTTCTCAAGATAAACTCTTTACTGCAAAACTTACACCTATGTTCTTTCGATACAGCGCCAGATCCCAAATCAGAATTCATATTAGTTACTGAGACTAATGCCAGATACCAATTGAGTGTTTTAAATTAGATCCAATGCTTAAATAGAAATTTTTTAATAATTTATCAGCGAGAATTAATATATATTTCATGCAAAAGTACTTTATGTATGTAGTTCTGCTTTTCAACAACAGATGTCGCCACATGTTGCTTGCAGGTAAATAATATTTAGTTCTTTTATGCGGGATGCGGGATGCTCACTAACGATCGCAAAAGAAGGATGGCTTCGCTAGACTCCAAGGAAAAGGAAGTTCGTCTTGCATGTTGGTGCTCCACAGATGTCTCATGGCATAATATTAATTTGACTGAGTAATGATATGTGTTAATTCCACCTGATAAAAATATTGCAAGTTTTGATTTAGTAGCAGAAATTATCGAATTAAATGTAACTCCAAATAAAATGACATGTCTCATTAGACAAAAAAAAATCCATGCAGAGAGCGGTTTCTCAGAATAGTCAGAAACACTTGAAGAAAGCACAGGAATGATTGCAAGAACACGGGAAAAACCATCAAAATATTGACAAGAATAATCGGGAGCACACGGAGAAAACCACCACACATTTTCTTTGATATCATAAAAATACAAAAAAAAATTAATAAAAAATTAAAAATAAAAACGAAAAAAAATTCAAACATTCTGCTAGCTTGTGAACTTCTCATTGTTGAGCAAAGATAGAGTTCTAGTACAAGCCAGAAAGGATGAATTTTTTTTCGTTTTTATTTTTAATTTTTTAATAATTTTTTTTGTATTTTTATGATATCAAAGAAAATGTGTGGTGGTTTTCTCCGTGTGCTCCCGATTATTATTGTCAATATTTTGATGGTTTTTCCCGTGTTCTTGCAATCATTCCTGTGCTTTCTTCAAGTGTTTCTGACTATTCTGAGAAACCACTCTCTGCATGGATTTTTTTTGTCTAATGAGACTTGTCATTTTATTTGGAGTTACATTTAATTCGATAATTTCTGCTACTAAATCAAAACTTGCAATATTTTTATCAGGTGGAATTAACACATATCATTACTCAGTCAAATTAATATTATGCCATGAGACATCTGTGGAGCACCAACATGCAAGACGAACTTCCTTTTCCTTGGAGTCTAGCGAAGCCATCCTTCTTTTGCGATCGTTAGTGAGCATCCCGCATCCCGCATAAAAGAACTAAATATTATTTACCTGCAAGCAACATGTGGCGACAACTGTTGTTGAAAAGCAGAACTACATACATAAAGTACTTTTGCATGAGATATATATTAATTCTCGCTGATAAATTATGAAAAAATTTCTATTTAAGTATTGGATCTAATTTAAAACACTCAATTGGTATCTGGCATTAGTCTCAGTAACTAATATGAATTCTGATTTGGGATCTGGCGCTGTATCGAAAGAACATAGGTGTAAGTTTTGCAGTAAAGAGTTTATCTTGAGAAAGAATAAAAGACAACACGAGAAGAATGACTGTGTTAAAAATACACTGCGCAATATGATAAGTTGTGTTCGATGTAGCAAGTTGTTTACACGGAGAGAGAGCCTAAAAAGACATGGCAGAACTTGTAGCGCCAAGCCTGCGTACAAGCTAGAGGACAACGATGAATCTACTATCCTAAGGAAGAGTGATCTGCATTACGACAATAATTTTCTTGGCTCTTCCGATCTCGACAAAGAACTTAAATTGAAGGAGGTTGATGATTTACGGAAGAATGAAGACAATGGAAGAATCCTTAACGTGAAAAGTGAGAATATATTCCAGCCGAATTCAAGTAGATCTTTCCTACTTTGTAAAAATGATGGACTCCTAAAAAGGAAGCATGAAGACGATGAAGACACTTCAACATCATCAACATCGAATTATTACGGTAAATTGGGTGAAGACGATTCCTTCTACGGTGATTGTTACAGTGACTCTGAGGTTGTTGACAAAGACATAGACTATGATGAAGCACCTAAAGCTGCCAAGATCGAAGAATGTGGCAGTGTCCTGAGACCGAAACGGTGGAAACGACGTGATATATTAAATAAATCTGATCAAGCTTGTGATGATCACCGTCTCAAACATGAAAGTTACCCTGAGGTTGGCGGTAAAACGGAAGACACCAGAGATCATAATATTTATAAAGGTGCAAGGAAGATGGTGGTAGAAGAGATTGATTACACATCATGGAAAGATCCAAACATATTGGTTGACCGGCTAACACTTCTACATGGTTCGCTTTGTGCAGGAAACTATTCGTGCATCAAAGAAATATCCATCATACTCAAGGAACTGAGGAATGCTGGCTACATACAATAATGGCTTGTTTTACTTGCATTTGTATAATGTAAAGCAATAAAATAAATAATTTAGATTATAAGAATTTAATGTTTTTATTTCTTGTATTCTGATTTCTAACTAAGACTTAGATCTCGTAACTTGTGCTTCCTCTTTGCCTTTTTTTTTGTTGACGGAGCTTCCAAATGTGCTGCCTTTTCGATGATGGCACTTTCAAATGTGCTGCCTTTTCGTTGTCGGTGCTGACAAATGTGCTGCCTTTTCTTAGTCGGTGCTTCCAAATGTGCTGTCTTTTGGTAGTCGGTGCTTCCAAATGTGCTGCCTTTTCGTTGTCGGTGCTGTCAAATGTGCTGCCTTTTCGTAGTCGGTGGTTCCAAATGTGCTGCCTTTTCGTAGTCGGTGCTTCCAAATGTGCTGCCTTTTCTTAGTCGGTGCTTCCAAATGTGCTGCCTTTTCGTAGTCGGTGCTTGCAAATGTGCTGCCTTTTCGTGGTTGGTGCTGACAAATGTGCTGCCTTTTCGTAGTCGGTGCTTCCAAATGTGCTGTTTTTTCTTAGTCGGTGCTTCCTATTGTGCTGCCTTTTCGTTGTCGGTGCTGTCAAATGTGCTGCCTTTTCGTAGTCGGTGCTTCCAAATGTGCTGCCTTTTCATAGTCGGTGCTTCCAAATGTGCTGCCGTTTCTTAGTCGGTGCTTCCAAATGTGCTGCCTTTTCTTAGTCGGTGCTTCCAAATGTGCTGCCTTTTTGTTGTCGGTGCTGTCAAATGTGCTGCCTTTTCGTAGTCGGTGCTGTCAAATGTGCTGCCTTTTCGTAGTCGGTGCTTCCAAATGTGCTGCCTTTTGGTTGTCGGTGCTGCCAAATGTGCTGCCTTTCGTTGTCGGTGCTGTCAAATGTGCTGCCTTTTCGTAGTCGGTGCTGTCAATTGTGCTGCCTTTTCGTAGTCGGTGCTTCCAAATGTGCTGCCTTTTCGTTGTCGGTGCTTCTAAATGTGCTGTTTTTTCGTAGTCGGTGCTTCCAATTGTGCTGCCTTTTCGTAGTCGGTGCTTCCAAATGTGCTGCCTTTTCGTTGTCAGTGCTGCCAAATGTGCTGCCTTTTCGTTGTCGGTGCTGTCAAATGTGCTGCCTTTTCGTTGTCGGTGCTTCCAAATGTGCTGTTTTTTCGTAGTCGGTGCTTCCTATTGTGCTGCCTTTTTGTTGTCGGTGCTTCCTATTGTTTTTCCTTTTTTGAAGGTGCTTCCAAATGTGCTTCCTTTTTTGTTGATGGTGCTTCTATTTTTTTTTGTTGTTTTGACTCTAGTATTTAAGTAAATTGTTCTTGATTTGACTAGCGTATTATTCAAACCGGTTAATGTATATAAAAAGTCCTAGACAGCAGGACGCTCAGTTTGTTACTGCCGTCGACGGTGTACGGATCACCTAGTTTGATTCTTCTGGTGCATAAGTCGCGTAATTGCCTATTCTTAAGACTTCGATGGCATCTTTACCGACTTTAACGTCGTACTCGATGGAGCATGTACCATCGACTACGGGAACCATGACGTCGGCGCCGACGATGTTGGAGCAGACCCCGTTGGAGACGCCTCTGACAACACTGTAGGAGACTTCGATATGTGCGGTTCCACCATCAGCTGAAGTTTCATCAGCATTGAATACTTCAATTAATGAAGAGCATACTTCGCATCAGTGCAAATACTGTGGTGCATCATTTACTATCACCTCAAATGCTCGCAGACATGAAAGAAGCGGTTGTTCTAATAATGTTCAAAGAATACAATTTCAGTGCAATAAGTGCAATAAACTAATTTCACGTCTCGATAGCTTACATCGACATTATAAAAAATGCTCCGAGAAGTATACTGAACATGGTTTTCGATTTGACTCATATTTTACCGTCTAATAAGACTATATAAGTGATATTAACTTCAGTCCGTCTCTGGCTGTGGTGATGAACGGATCGGATAGACATTTAAAGTCATGTAAAAGGCTTACTTCGTCCATTAAGAAGACTGTTTGAATCGAGGAATTTAAAAAGGCTTTAGTAATTTGTCAGTGTTTTTTTGTACTTGTAGTAGCGTATTAAATTTTTGTAATAAAATTTTTTAAAAGAATTTGCGGTGTTTTTATTTTCTCAAACCTACCACTTTTTTAGTATTTTTTTTAAATTAAAGTTCTTTTGTATCGATCAGGGATCGAACCAAGGACCTTAGTCGATCTATTCAATCAGTATATGGATTACTAATTTATTTCATGAATTTTGAACTTTTTCCCGAATCTCTAGCTACATTATTACATGATTTCAAGATGGCGGGGGGCACCTCCATAATAAATGATTACTGCGCTGTGGCGGGTTAGAATAAAATTATCCAGATGGAAATGTATTCTATAATACAAGTACACACAATATGGGGTACTCCAGCAGGTGGTAGCTCCTGGTAGCATGTACTGAACATAAAATGTCGGATCCATGATGGTCGACAAGGACAAAGTCAAATTTCAAGGACAAAGTGAAATTTCAAGGTCAAAATCAAATTTCAAGGTCAAGGTCAAATTTCAAGGTCAAGGTCAAATTTCAATGTCAAGGTCAAATTTCAAGGTCAAGGTCAAATTTCAAGGTCAAGGTCAAATTTCAAGGTCAAGGTCAAATTTCAAGGTCAAGGTTAAATTTCTAAGGTGAAGGACAAAGTTCAAGGTCAACAATTGAGGACAAAGTTATGGTGACCAGATAATTATACTAACATGGTATCAGCACACTCTAGCAGACGAAAACAAGATGGTGGTCTCCAGCGGATGAAGACAAGATGGCGGACATGATGTCATACCAGTTGACGATATATACCTTGGTATTGTTGGTGTTAGATCAGTCTAGGTAGCTTTCATGGAGGAAGGATCGACCGTTTACTCTCGCCGGGAATCGAACCAAGGACGTACATCGATATAATCAAACAGAATTCAAATACGTTACTTTTTTGATGAATTTTGGAATTTTTTTCATAAAATCGGATAATAAATAAAGATTTTCAAGATGGCGTCCAAATTTCAAGATGGTTGACGTGGCGTCATACTAGGTGACGATATATATGCTTTGAAAAAAGTGTTGGGATTCAGTCTGCCTGCAACCACCATTGAGGAAGGAGCCTGTCGCCATTTGTAATTTTTTTTTTTTGCATTCGTCGGGTTCGAACCGAGGACTCCGAACTCCGTGTCGTTAATGTTTGTTTTTTAAATATTTTTTATTAAAATTTTATTATTTAATTTCTTTTATAATTTTTAAAAAAAATTCATTAAAATCGGATAATAAATAAAAAAGTTAAAGATGGCGGTCGTAACGAAAATTGCAACGGTGACGTCATAATTCAAAATGGCGGAAAACACATCACCGGAAAGTTCTAGAACACACAATTACGTCATCCAAAATGGCGGATCCAAGATGGCCGTCGTGATATACTTGTCCCGTTACGTTATGTCCCGTTACGCTCATCTAAAATGGCCGCCGTGACGTCACAGATAGACGTGACGTCAGAGATGTGGCTCGGCTCTCGGCTCCACAGCCTGAAGCCTGTCCTCGGTCCGTCATTCCTATACTACTCACTATGAACCAAGATAATGGCCGTTCATGAATAATCACTATGCACCACACCCTGAATCCTGTTTTATAATTTACATTTTAATACTACTTCTACTAGTGTATACTGTCAGAAATATCGCTTAACAAGAAATTTCTTTCACCACTTTTTTTGTATCTCTGGCTACCTAACACTTTTATCACAAAAAAATGACAACTTTTTTTTACATTTATATAATATGAACTTTAAACAAGAAGCAATGTAGTCACTTCAAATTACTCTACTTCTAAATTAAGACTTGATTTACGTCCATTGCATTTGAACTCATGGAATGTGCACCATATGAAATTTAATGTAAACAATTTGCTGGCTCGTGAAAACAAAATCATGTGATGTGAATCCGTAAATCATCGTGCAGCTTAATTTTGTCGGTCAACGCGGAACGAAAAAAAAAAAGTCCTTTAGCGATGGTCTATCGCCGGTTGTTTAAATTTACCATCCAGCCACGGGTGTATATTTTAATTCAATAAGGCTTGGTGGTCTCTTTCGTCATGGCTAGAGACCTACAATATACGCGGATTCATTTCGTGATATGCTACAATTTAAATAATTATAACTTAGCGCTGCTTCTACCACTGGTTCACTGTTAATCTGGATTAAAGAGGGGCAATTAGAGACCCTCGCTCAAAGAAGTGTCGAATCACAGACACTCAGTCGAGACGACTCACAAGTCAGCAGCCAATGAACAGTGTCCTGAGTGTGTAGAGTGTAGTAGAGTCTATCCTGGAGGTCACTGAATCCGCGAATTCTGCAGGTCTCTAGTCATGGCGCATGCGAGGTATCGGTGAAAGGCCGGGGTAACTGGGTGCGAGATGAAATACCGGACGCGACCATCTCTTCGCCGATGAGACAAGGTCATCACGGTCAGCTGGCGATGCTATGTGGCCACAGATAACGCTCGATGGTCGGGCTCGAACATCGCTGCTGTTAAACACTCCCCTTTCTCCTCTCTCTCTCTCTCTCGGTATCTTCCGCCCCCTTTGACGGTCATTCCGGAGGGAGGCTTTCGGCACGTCCCAAACCCATCCTCGGCCGAGATGAAGAGGAGCGTAAACAGTTTCAAAATGGCATATCCAGTAATTAGCTGCGGAGGAGCTGCTGACTCATCCAACCCCTCCCTTGGCCGAGGTGGCCCGGACCGCCTGTAATTAGGGCCCGCTGATCAGACACGCTGTCCGCACCCGAGCTACGTGAACAGATTATGGGGGTCCGTCGCCCCTCCGATCACCCCCGCCCCTACCTCTGGACGGGCCCCATCCCTCTCCGCCGACGCCATCCCGAGACCCGGCGCTTCCTTGACGTGACTGCTGCTGCCCCCCATCCGTCCCCCGACCGCCATGCGTCTCCGTCAGCGGCCCCTATTCCCGCGGGGGAGCCAATTAACACCCGCGTCGCGCTCTCGAGGTGCCTCGTCTCGGCGATCGAGGTGCCTTGTCTCTGCGATCTAGATTCCTTGTCACGGTGGTCGAGGTGCCTCGTCTCGGCGGTCGAGGTGTTTCGTTCCGGCGATTGAGATGCCTTGTCCCGGTGGTCGAGGTGCCTCGTCTCGGCGGTCGAGGTGTTTCGTTCCGGCGATTGAGATGCCTTGTCCCGGTGGTCGAGGTGCCTCGTCTCGGCGGTCGAGGTGTTTCGTTCCGGCGATTGAGATGCCTTGTCCCGGTGGTCGAGGTGCCTCGTCTCGGCGGTCGAGGTGTTTCGTTCCGGCGATTGAGATGCCTTGTCCCGGTGGTCGAGGTGCCTCGTCTCGGCGGTCGAGGTGTTTCGTTCCGGCGATTGAGATGCCTTGTCCCGGTGGTCGAGGTACCTCGTCTCGGCGATCGAGGTGCCTAGTCTCGGCGATCGAGATGCCTTGTCTCGGCGATCGAGATGCCTTGTCTCGGCGATAGATTTTCCCCGTCCCAACGAACTAGATGCCTTGTCTCGGCGATCTAGATGCCCCGTCCCAGCGATCTAGATGCCTTGTCTCGGCGATCGAGATGCCTTGTCTCGGCGATCGAGATGCCTTGTCTCGGCGATCGAGATGCCTTGTCTCGGCGATCGAGGTGCTTTGTCTCGGCGATCGAGCCGATCCGAACTGGAGATGCCAACTGTCCTTTAGTTACGTTTTACAAGCTTTTGTGTCTGTTTACAACGTTCTGTCGTCAAACTGGTGTTTCACTTTCGTCGCCTTCAACAAGTTTTTTGGTTTTTTCAAATAACACTGTTTTAATTTAATTATTTCAACAAAACAAGGATTTGTTTCACATACTAAGCGTATACAGAAAAGAAACCTTTAATTCCTGAAGAACAGTTTTGTCAAAATCACAAATTTTTGGATACTTATGCCTCATAATAAGGAAAAAATAAGTAAATATTTAGAACCTAGGTTTAAAACCAATTAAAACGTTTCAATGTTTTTTTGTGGTTTTATGAATAGATATTTAAAGTTTTTAAATAACTTATTTATGTATAACAAGTATTTGTTTCATATACTAGGATAAAGAGAAAAGCCATTAATTATTGAGAACAGTTTTGTCAAAATTACAAATACTAGAACATTTTGTGATAATTTTTTTAGGAACTAAGTTAAAATCCATTAAAAATATTTTACTATTTTGTTGTTATTATTATCAGCAGTTATTTAAAATTGTTAATTTACTTACATGTATATCATGTGCTATCTTCAGTGCGAATAAACGATCTGCAAATATCTTATCTAAATTCTTAAATGCTAAAAATATTTATGTTGCAGAAAAGAAATGTTTCAATTGTTTTACGTGTATATGTTACTGACACGATACTTGATGTTTTTTTTTTTATTTACATATTTTACTTACAAACAAGGTGTTTCAAATCCTGAAGCTACAAGTATATCTTAAAGATTTATGTGACAGATATTAACGTGTTAAAGCTTATTTTATCTTTGCATTCAAAATTTTTAATTTTCCTTTTATACGGTGTACAAGTTTACTAAGAATTGCAGCAATGGATAAATGAACAACCAGTAACTTGTTAAAACGTTTTTACAATATCACGTCAGGTTTTGAATGTTAAATGTCTTGCCTGAAAAAGTAGCAAGAATAAATTAAAGTATTTTAAACTGGCGTTGAGGTATATATATATATACACATATATACATATATAGGTATATATAATTTACCCTGAGGTTATTACGTTTTAAATGGCGTACATTAACATAACTACCACACAATTAAAGGTAAAATTCTACTTAAAAAGCATGTTTTGTGAAATATGAGTCAAGAACGAGATACGTGGTTTTCTTTGTGAAATGCGATGCGGGTAGCTTCGGGAGCCAAGAAAACAAAGAAAGTTCAGCCCTGTTATTCCATCTGACGGCGAAGTATGAGTCAGAGGAAGTTGTTTAATAATTGCGACCGCGCGGCAGACGATGTCGGCCAGAGAGAGAGAGAGAGAGAGAGAGAGAGAGAGTTTCTAGCCCTGCAGCCCACTAAATGATGAGGTAATATCACCAGGGATACAAATGTCTGCGAAGTATATACATAGCGCGCGAGGCATCCCACCCAAGAGGGATTCATGGGCTGCGGCCGAAAGCTCATAATGCGCGGCCATTCTCCGAGGATCATAGCTGAACTCCCCTCCCCTTCACCATTTCACTTTTCCACTTTCTTCAGGAAAAAGCTTTATTATACCTATGTTACACAACACATTCGTGGAAGATACGAGTGTGTGGAGCATGGATTACAACTAATTGTTTTAAATTCTTAAAAATCTCACATCGCTACTACCAATTCAAAATGCCTTGCAGAATCTTACGTATGCAACAAAATTTACAGTGATGACATTTTGTTTTGTACCCAAAAGCTAATTTTTAACAGCTCAGAATTTTTTAATGATGTTCTCAGCATTAATTTATTTTACAAAATCTGAAAACTAAAGGTTCTCAGTTACAAATGTACAAGTGGATTCCCAGTTACGAAGAAAATACTAAATCCAGAATTGACCAACATTCATTCTACTGTGCCCAAATGATGTCCGGAATGGACTTCCCAGCACGTGTTCCTCGGCGGAGGAGGAACGCTACAAGGTGTTCCAACTGATCTGAGTGCATCTGGCCGCATCCGGACGCCACAGGGAGACACGCGTTCATGAGCGCCGCGTGTGTTGATTGAGTGGTTCTGAGCCTTCTGGTTCGTTACCACAACGCCGAAATACCACAACGCCGAACGTACAATAACGCCGAATACCAAATTGACCGCAACGCCGACAGCTAGAAAACTGCTGTGTACCACATCGCCGAAATACAGCAACGCCGAGAAATGTACCACAACCTAGCCTAACCTAGGCTAGCCTAACCTAGCCTAACCTAACCTAACCTGACCTTACCTAACCTAACCTTTGTGGCAGTCCTGCAATGACAGTTTTCGGCGTTATTGTACGTTCGGCGTTGTGGTGCGTGCCCGTTCGGACCCTACTGCGACGTTGGAGGCTGGGAGCGTGCCCAACACAGATCTCCACACTGTCATTTTTTCATGTAATTGGAATTGAAATTATGGTTGTAAAGTTACAGATATTAGTAAATTTTATACATTTACAGGAAATAAACTGTATTGCTAAAAAAAAAAATCTGCATTGCTACTGGGTTCGGATTCTTGCCCGGTAATTTATGGTTTGTGTTGTCCCAGTTCCTTCATTGGTTAAAGTTATATGCAAATCGTTCCCTGAATAGCTTTCCAGTATAAACGTTAGGGCCAATGGTATGGCATGCGATTATCATTCTTGTTTAAAAATGTATAATTATATTTGAAATTAATCGTAATCAACAAATTTTCGTAAGCGCGACTATATACGTGTATTAAGTATTGTTTCCAGAAAAAAGTATTAAGTACTTGTTAATATAACCATAGCAATGTGTTGTACAGCTTAGTTGTCAATTTTTTTTTTGGTAAACCAATCTGACTCCTCACCGCTGATTTGTAATTTTTTTTTTTGGTAAACGAAACTAAATAATAACGTAAAGTTACAGATATTTGTAAATTTGTTCATTTACTTGAAAATAACTCTAAGGCTACAAAAATGTTCGCAGTAAAACAGGGTTCTTATTATTGGTCGGGCAGTTATGGTTTGTGTCGTCCCAGTTCCTACTTTAAAGTTATTCTCAAACCGTGATAACTGGTAACATTAATAAGCATAAAAAAGCATAATAAAGTCCAATTGTTAAATATTCGATTTTTGTTTAAAAATATTATTCTTGTACAAAACATTAATCAAAATTTCAAATTGTGTGACAATTTAGTAAGTCCGACAAGAAATAATCATATTTCAAAAATATATTTAATGTATAGAAAAATAACCATACCTTTATCTTGTACAGATTTACAATATCTTTTCTTTTATTATTAAGGAACTATTTAATTGGCAACAGGTTTCAAATAAATGTTTAAACTATTTTTTTGTAGGACATACCAAATTTACAATATAACGCTTTCAATGGTACATAAGACATACCGATTAGGCTAACGCTAAGAAGAGTTAACAACATTATCTATCTGACTTCGTCGTTGCAGGTATGATCGCTTTATGACTATGGACATAACCGTGCGACCTTATAAAATCTACCAATCTGAGCAAAATTGTTGCAAATTTTCAATGTAAATTATTCTTTTGTAAAACGTTAAGTAGGGGAAGTAATTTAGTTAATATTTTTCCAACATATTTAAATGTAAATCGTTTGAAATGAACAAATTAGCTTCCTTCCAGTTTATGAACAGTAAGTTTATTTCAACGTTCATTTTTCAAGGCTCAAAATAAATGAAGACTGGTTTGTAAATGTACTGCACAGCAGAGTTTTATTACAATAAAAATTTAAAAACGAAGTAAAAAAAAAATCTTGAGGATTCTATTTTTCGTATGTTACTTCCATCGCCAATATTTTAAGTAGTGAATCTTTTCTACATTTAAAAAATAAATATCTTAATTGAATTTCAAGAATATGCTCCAAATGGGTTAAAAATAATTTAATGAAATTTGTATGACACGAACATTCCGTCACGTTCATACACGTAACAGTAATAAATAACATCTCTATTAAATTTAAATTTATTATATAAACTGAAAGCTTAAAGCTATCATTTTTCGTTTGGATTAAAAAAAATTCTTTTAATTAATTAATTAAAAATTACTTTAATTAAGTTGTAAAAAATCCATATCAAGTGTTATTTAATATGTTCTTAATTCAGTGAAATAGGGTTGTTAAAACAAAAGTTATGCCATAAACCCTAATGATAAGAATTTTTAATCGATTAAAAAATGAATTAACAAAAAATAGAAACAATTAAGTTTATTAAAAAATGAACAGATAATTCAATATCTATGAAAATTTATTTTTCTTTTAAATAGTTTTTTTAAATCGTTTTCCCTAGCAGATTTATAAGTTTATAATTAGTTTACTTTTTTAAAAGGATTTTAAATAAAAAAATATTATTTAATTATATATATATATTTATATACCGCTACTGTTATTTAATTTAAATCTTGATAAATGATTTTTGATGTAATTTAAAAAAAATTCTTACAAACTAAATACCTTATTTTATGCGTACCAGGCAATTTAGTACATAATTAACCTAAAGCACAGATTTTTTTCAGATGGTTCTTTTCTTACAAAAGAGCTTAATCACTAATTTGAGTTGTTTCTTTGTGAGCTGCTGGATTTTGTGAATTTCGTTTTTTCG
The DNA here is from genome assembly GCF_032445375.1 of Bacillus rossius redtenbacheri. Lineage (NCBI taxonomy): Eukaryota > Metazoa > Arthropoda > Insecta > Phasmatodea > Bacillidae > Bacillus > Bacillus rossius. The sequence continues at coordinate 17,521,865 of NC_086330.1, forward strand.
TAATGAAGTGAATTTTCTTTCCATGACACAAGACGTTTAATTTCTTAAAAATTACATTTCTTTTTCAAGAGAAAAAGCTATCCTATGGGTGCAATATGGTAAAATATGCATGCGTAAGCGCTTAGATGTATATAAAAAAGAAATAAAAGTTTATATTTTTTCATTTTTTTTAGATAATTAATAATAAAATCTATGAAAGTTTAAAAAATAACTTTTGATATATATATATATATATATATATATATATATATATATATATATATATATATATATATACACATAATTAGTTTACCGTATTTTCGCTAGTTAAAACTTTGCGAATGATACTGTATACTATGATTTAGCTCATGAAATTTCTTTAAGTATTGCTTGTAAATACCTGTTTAAGACATCATTTAAAGGACACTGTAAAATTAAGCTACTTAAAAGTGTTCTTTAAGAAATCCATTAATTTTTTTACTCTTTTGACCTGTTGGGTACGGTTGTTTAAACAATTTTTTTTAATTTACTATTTCTATTTCTATAGAAATCAATGTTTAAATTTTTGTACGACAAAGGATAAACACATTAATTTAAATACAACATATCTTAAAACTCATTGAAAATATTTAAATGGCCACACATTCATATTTTAACTCAAAATAGAAACATTGTGAAATATGCAGTGAAAAAGTAAAACTTGACTGAAACAAAGACTCGGTTTTAAATAAATTTAGATCAGATTAAACAGTTTTACAGCTAATTGATATATATATAGTTAGAGTTTTTAATATATTTTCAGCCAACTGCAGATTCTATATGAAATCCTCACAAACTATATATATATATATCTTAGCAATGGCGTATGTCCAAAAACTTACATCAAGTCAAACTATAGTTGCATCACGAGAGAGTGTATTCCAAGTATTATTCTTTTATTTTTTTATGGGTGGTAACAAAATGTGTTTTTTGTTTCGTTCATTTAATAGAAATTTTCAGGAATTATTCAGAAACGGACAACAAAATATGTTAATTATTTTTTTTTTTGCAATGAGGAAGATTGCTTTATGATGTTTATTTGGACTCCTGTAATTTCTGGTAACGCTGTATTTCCGTTTTCCGTTACTAAGGTTTCTTATGACATACATTAAACCAGCAATGACGTAGGTACAAACAATCTTAAAAACTTAAAAATGATAGATGACATTTGAGTTTTCAGTGAAAGCCATCGCTCAGGCCTTGCACCCTCATGATGAGCAACGGAAGTGATGACCGGAAATAACATCTGCAGTAGATTTATTGCAACCTGCTGTAAGTAGACAGTCCTCTTCCTTTAAGGCGTATGGTGCAGAATCTAAGCCTAAAATAGGCCCTTAAATATTAACGTATTTACAATGTTACCCTATAAGTACTATTGTTTTTCGTCACACATATTGTTGTACGTCCTTACCGTAACGAGACGTTAACCTTCACGAAAAAAATAAATATTAAAAGATATATTTTTCGCCCAAACACCATATTTTAAACAAAATGTTTGGTAAAAATACAAAAGTTATGAAAATTATATTTAAAATATTGCCTGTTTAATCAATAACGGTTTGGAAACCTCTCGCATAAAAACTGAACTAAATGTTTGAGGGTTTCATCAATGTTCTAATTCAATATTTTCTTTTACGCGTGGAAGATAAAGTGATAAAAAAATGCAAGTATGCCACATATTGTGTCAACAAATTCAACAAGAAATACGTTTGGTCCAATTTATTTTCAAAATAGTCCTGAAATGTTTAAAACTGCATATGAAATATATATTGTTGCGATTTACCGCGTGTTCGTAAAGGATAGCCCAATTAAAGATTTTTATCACACACAGTTTTATTGATGGCCACTACTTATGTCACTTACAAATAATTTAAAATGGCAAATAATTAAATACACTTAAATAAAGGTCTATTCCCCAGTCACTCGTTTCACACGCCTCGCTGGGCCGCACCTCTGGCGCAACTCTCGCCGCAGCACCCCTCGTGGGTCTCCGCCGCGGGACTCCGTCACCGCACTCCGCCGCCGCCGTCACACCTCCCCTTCGCCGAGATCCCACTCGACACCTCACTCGCAACTTCACTCGGGACTCCGCCACACCCGCGGCACTTTCGCCCAGAATCTTCGCCGCGGGAAAACTCCCGACTTCACTCTGAACTCTCCTTGCCCTGGAACCTTCGTCCAAGGACTTCGCCGCTCTGCCGCACCCGCGGCACTATCGCCCCGGAAGCTCCGCCGCGGGAATGCTCCTGCCTGAACTGTCTCTCTGAACTCCACTGACTCTCTCGAGGCCGCCGTCCTCGTTTTATCTATCAGCCGCAATTTCCAGAACTCGCGAGCGCGGCCGGGGCCAGTCGCGTCATTCCGCGCCGACCCGACGGCAGAAATCTCTCGAAACACGTGTCGGCGGCTCGCGTAAGGCCCAGATGTCAGGTTTCAGTTACGTGTCAAAGGCAGGGCGCCGCGCGGGGAGTTTTGGAAATGAGGGGGGAAAGCGACAATCCTGGTTATCTTCCAGGCGCGCGCGGTGCATCTCATGTTGCGGCAGCCGCCAGCCAGCTCTGCACCTGCACGTGTACCGGCCTTGCTCACGTTCGTAACAATATTTTAGCGGTGGCACAACTACACGGTAAAAATATCGGATCCATCCACACTTTCATGTACGTTTCAGTTATTTGAAAGAAATAAAGGCCAATCACTTGCATAAATATGTACTGCAATATTTCAGGTATATGAAACACAAGAATTTTTGCCACTCATTTATATTAAAGACCCTCTATCTTAAAACGAACAATATTGGAAATTAAAAACTATTCAAAAATTCCCTTCATACATCAACTTTTGAATTGTTTTACTTATAATTAATAGATAACCTTAAATTATGCGTGTAGTAAGTAATAAAATATTTTCGACATGCATCATTGCTAAACAATATATACTATAGAAATGGTCATATGATTCGTCATAAAATAACTAAAAAAAAACACTTCGAGGTTTATTTTGACAGAATATTTTGTAACTAAATGACCAAAAAAATTGAACTATAACCTTGCGCTGTTGCTAAATACGTTTCCTATAGAATATCGATAAAAAATTATCAGTTGCGTATGTGCAATATGTTTATTTAAATAAATGCTTTAATTTCATAAGTTTTATTAAGAGAATTTAAGTAATTTTTTATTTTAACTTTTACACATACACAATTTCTAAGGCGAAATATAAATATCGGCATAAAAAGCTACGATTTACTGTTATCATTTGTGGTTAGTACTTAATTTTTAATTTGTTATATATTTTATTATTTCTTAACATTTTTTTATCGTTTATTGGTGTAAGAATGTGTAATCATTCTACAAATATATGAATGTGAAAGATTTAATTTTAAGATATTTGTTAATACAATTCGTTGTACATTCTTCTTTAATAGATTCGGATATATATATATATATATATGTATGTATACATAAATATATATAAACAAAACACACTAAAGACATAGTTACCTAAAATAACAAAAATATGTTTGTAGCTTTTCTATGTTTTTTTTGTCCATATACAATATCATAATTTATCTTGAGAGGCTTTTGAAGTATTATTTTTTATTTGAAAACTAGTCACTTATTTTTCACCTCCTTTCAAAGTTTAAGAAAATTTCACTAAAGTATAAAAGATGTTAGAATATGTATTTTTTTATTCATAAATTTCTTAACCAATATTTCACCTTCAGATCGATTAACCTCAGGGGAATGATTTATTTTTATAAACTTAAATCAACCTTCTTATCATTTACCTAGTTATTGATTAAATAAACTGAAAAAATCTGATGTAACAAATAAAAATTCTGATGTAACTCATCAGATTTTTCCGTAACCCATTAGTAAATACTTTAAAACTAACTTTTAACCATAAACTTGAACCTAACCCTTTTCCCCCTGTAAGTGATGAAATTTTTGACAAGATGATAAAAGCTTTTATTTTTCTTTTATATTCCAAACTGAATACCATTAACTCTTGTGAAGCTGTGGTATAATATAAAAATGGTTGTCATTTGCTTAAAAAATTAATTAAGCATATATAAATGTAAGCTTATTTTAAAATATTTATAAATGAGCTTTTTAGTTTTCAAAACTTCATCCAAATAGGTTTAGTAGTAAAGACATGATTGCGTTGCAAACATCTGACTTCTAAACATTTTTTTCAATTTGAAAATTAGGATTATTAATGTAAGTATATAATTTTAAGTAAATTTAGAAACTACTTAAACGTCCATGTGGACCAAATATCCAACTTTAATTCTTTATAAAGTTAGTAATTTATAGAATTTACGAGATTAGTTTAACACATTTTACCTGTGTCTCATACATAACTATGACGAGTTTTTCAATTTTCTGAAGTTAAATGTATTACAACTGGGTAAAACAGATAGTTTTAAAATTTCATTTAACATTTAAAATGCTAACTTTAGGTTTTGAATTATTGAAGTAAAGCGTTGGAGTCCCTACGCATAAAAATTATACATCGAAAAATAAAGCGTACATAAAACACGTAGCTTACACTTAGCAGGTATCAAAATAATCGGATCGCTCAATGCGGGGAAATCAAATAACTTCCTGAGATTGTCTCTCTCCGTTCGGGGCGCGCGATGCGCACGAAGAATCGGAACGGTCATTAACGGAAATAAAAAAAGAAGTGGGTTTATTACATTACAGCGCGGGGAAAAAAAGGAAATATCCGAGGAGATGTCTCGCAGAATTCCAACACTTCATGAATACTTCTTCTTTTTATTTTTATTTTTTATTTTATCATCATTCGCAGTTCTTCGCCAGAAGCCTCTTCCCTCCAGAGTCGAGACACAGGCAGCCTCCGGGAGGGCGGAAAAAAAAAAAGAAAAACCCCACCCGAACCCTCAATTTCCAACCTTTTCCGCCAGGAAAACTCCCTTAGCCCACCCGCCCACGCTCTTCTTCCTGAACCGCGCCTTTCCCCCGAGTGACGAAGGAATGGGTAATCCTCTCGGAAGGGGAAGCGAAAAGCGGCTGGCCTGGGGGGGGGGGGGGGTAATCTATTCTCGGAGACATTTGCATGTTACAACTTTCAAAAACTGAATGTCGAGGCGCAGGGGCGTAGCAGATCGGGTATTAATTTGCATTATCTCCCCTCGGCCTGCTCCGAACCCTTCCCCTCGGGAGATTCGACGGCAGAGCGACTGTCCTCGGCAGAAGCGCCGAGCCGAGTGGCGCGCCCCACCCGGCTGCTCAGGTGACAAGTCATCTCGTTCCAACCTTCTGCAGCGCGAGTGTAGTCGAGTATTCTTTACTTACCATTTCGGGACTAAAATTGATGGGCATGACTCTTTTTTTTAACTGTTTATTCAAGTGTTATTACTACCGGATTACGATTAGCCTAACATAACTGATCATAAACAACTTGAATAAAAAAAAATATTGTATAAAAAAATTTATAAATTATAAATTTTGCTTAAACATCTGCAGGAACACAATCAGTGTAACGTGATGCAAACAAATACAGTCACTATTTCTATTAATTTATTTATTACAGAAGATAATTAAATAGCATATTTTCGGATTATCGTTGGGTATGAAACATTTTTAAATTTTTATTGAGATACAAAAATTTGTAAGATTTCATTTGAATAGTGTATTGCACGTATATGTCAATCATAAAAATGCAATATTTCCTTGCTCCGTGTCATGTATGTCTCGCACATTACTCTGGTTTCCACGTCACCATAGAGAAATGTCCTCGTGAAGTAAGTCGCACGACACGTTACTCTTTTCTTACACATTGTAAGATTTCTTTGATAGACCTATTCATCCGTCTTTGCAACAAAAATTACATCGTTGGGATACATTTACCTAGACTTGTTTTAAGGCACATCATCAGTATCTTCTATCAGGAGCCTGAAGTAAAGCTGGTGCATTGCCGCTGAATACCTTACTGCTTGTAGTTGTACAGTTAGTCCCGCGCTGCAAGGCGCCTCTCTACAGCCTCTGCGCCTTCCTCGCTGCTCGCCGCAGCTTTTGGAACAGCGACTGAAAGTGCAGAGTCCTGCTCGTCCCTCGCCGACGAATCATGGCACACAGAGGATAACGAAGATGATCGCAGCAACGTATATATTGTTTAAATCTCTTTGGCTGAGTATCTACCCTCTGTCCTATTCGCGTCAGAAACGTTTCACAACAAAGTTTGACGAAAATGTTTCATTAAAATTCGGCCTTGAAATTTTACTCTCTTTGTGCCCAAATAAGTTACACTTCGAAAAGTTTGCAAAATACAAAAAAAAAGAAAAACATAAATTTCAATTTCAGTAAAATGATGAATGTATTGATAAAAAAACTAACCATCTTTTGATTAATTTAACACAGCCACAACCATGGCTGCTTTTAGTCGATCTACCCATAAGCTGGTTCGGATTGCCAGTTATCGCCACGGAGTGTGGAAGACTGGGTGACCAGGACAGAATGGTCGATATGATCCTGCGGTGGTTTGATAATGCCTTCTGGCAACGAAAAACCAAGTCCTGAACCCGAGAAGAAAAAATTTACACAAAAAAAAAACCAGTCACCTTCCTGGTCGGAAATCGAACACAAGACTTTTGGTTTTTCAACGAGCAGTCCTAACCACGAGGACTGAAATAAAGGTAAGACATATGGATGGATGATTATTGTATAAGCACAGGGGAATATGGAATAGAATATTCCATCACATCATCCTTGTAGCCGAGAAATTGAATAGAAAGCAATGTTTGCTTACAATAGTAATAAAAATTGGGAAAAACAACTTTTTAAGACTTAGGATTTAACTTTTATTTTTTCCGATGCGTAATAATTATTTTGTTTTATATTTACACTTTTTGTACAAAAAACGGGATTTCAAGAGGTACACTTTCGTAACTTTTATTTTATATTTCACAAATTGTTGTATGTCACACGCTAATGAATTCAACCGTGTATATGTGTATTTCTTACAGTTCACTATTTCAGGCAACTTGCCATCCTATTATTTAGGTGTTTAAAAAACCTTCTATTATTAATGATTTCGTATTGCGTAATTGAAAGATAAGTAATGATAATGTTTGCATTGCATCATTTTCCACTGGCAGGTTTTTCCTATGTTCGAAATAACTCCATTATAAACTATTAAACAATAACTAAAGTGCCACAATTCCAAGAATTAAAAATAAAATTAATGAACTATCATAGGCTCCTAAATGAACATTTTTGATAAATCTGTGCTGTATTATTTGAACTATATATATTTTCCCTCCTATGCCAAAGACATTTTATCAACATTTTTAACTAGTGGAACATAATCCCAATTACACAAAATTTGAAAATCGATGCAGGGGTTCAGACTGGCTAAATATCTTTGTGGTTTTGAATAATTGATTTCGACTGCAAAACAACGGACACCAAACTTACTTCGGGTTTTTTTTTCACGTGTTTAGGAAATAATCTAATTTCATGATATGGGCATAAAATATTGCATATTCATTCGACAATCATTGAACTCGGTCACCTTTTCTGAGAATAGAAATGAGAAAAAAACAAACAATGAAAATAAAAAATGCACGGCATAGCATTGAATAAAGGTTATTTTCAAACAGCGCACAGATGCATCAATGCGCATGCAAAATTCATCGCAGGCAGCAGAGGGAGTGAGTTGTCGGTCGACAGGTGAGTGTGTGGATCAGGTAAGTTACGTGGAGCATGGAGAATGTGTCACAAAGTTCCACACCGAACGAGTCAGAAAAGTTTATCTGTTAAGGAAAAAAAAAGAGCAACACGTGAAGGTGAGGCACAAAAATTTAATATTTAATGTCTCTTTTTTATTTTGTCAATGATGTGCATTTTTTAGAACCTCACAACGATTTCATTTCCTGCAGTATTAAAAAACAGTAAATTTTTAAAAATACTATCTTTATTTCCCTATTATTGTGAGAGGTTTATTGGGCCTTTAAATATTTAAACTACTCCATTTTCTAACTTTACTATCAAATGTATATAATTTCTTCTCTCCTGTACTCTATTTTATTCCATATTTATACTTCCTCGTAGCGAATAACATCCTTGCATTTGCAACTATCACGATGGTTTTATCTTTCTACTTTTATCTCTTATATATATATATATAATTTCTCATTCTATAGTTGAATTTTTTACTGCTGTTTATGTTTCCGCAATTTGCTATGTGTCACTGTTATAAAAGAAACGCCTAGTAGAACATGGAAAAGAAATTAAATCTAAACGATTTTCACTCTATGATACTCAACTTCATCTTTCAGTTACTTGTATTTTATTTTATACTTCACGTACTGTAGTCCTTAATTTTTTATATATATTATTTAATTAAATTTTATTAGGCTTCTTGAAGCTTGTTTTTTTGGTTATCCGTGCCTTAAAAAATATTCAAATGCAGAAAACCTAGCACTGACCAAAATTGAATTTTCAGCAGGCTGCGCCTCTACATCTTCTGCTAGGCTTCAACGCATCGCGAAGAAATTGATTGTCATGATGGATACCTCGCGGAAGATCGCTTATCCTTATGAGAACTTGACATATCTGTAGCCAATACGCGTGTGTATAGCACAAGGCACCTACCTCACGGATCGAATTTGCATATGCACTGGATTTGCAGTGATTTGGACGCTCCCAGAGTGACCGACATAACAGTTGCACTGTTGTTGTCTTCAGTCAAGATCTGGGTGATTTGATTGCGACCCTATAAGCCAAAAACATTGACTAGAATACAGGCAAAACATGAAGGTAAGAAGTTAAGGATTAGGTCTGCGCAGTCTTTCACATGAAAATAATTATTAAAGGCAAAGTGAAAAAGAACTTCCCCCATGCCCCCTCCCCCACCACACCGCAACGATTTTTGACGTGTGGCTAAAAGAAATATTTTTCAGTTGTTTCAGCGAGCCTGTGCTAGGGAATTATGGTCTTCAACAAGATTCTCACACTGCACTATCTGTGGTTCGACTGTTGTTTTCAAAACCAATAGAATAATCCTTGCTGAAAATATTGTTAAATCTGACAATTGTCACTGAACTGTTAGAGTTCATGAAAAAAAAAATCAGATCCCCTGTAATCCAACCAACTAAATAATTTTGCAAATGCACGTCAAAAAACTGGTATATTTGAGTTACATATATATATGTATATATATGCATATATATATATATATGTATATATATGCATATATATGAGCGAGCATTTTTTAATATCCATGCGTTCAAGTTTTGTAAATGGTTTGCGTTAGATTTTCAATATTTTAGCTTGGTTTAAATATGTATAAGTTGTTTTATTTATTTACCTATATCATTTTTATTTTATTTTGGAATGTATACCTAAAAGCCTTTTTCGTGTTCCCTTTAAAAATCCTAACAATTTCATGAGGTCTGGTAATTTTTTCATTTTCAGTGTCACTTTTATTTAACGAAAACGATTCCGTATGTAAATAATTGTAATACCTGGACTACTGGTGGTAGAAGTAAGTTAAGGTATTAATGGGTAAAATTTAATTTAAAAATATTTACATATTTATTTTACTCAGAAAAATATTAAATATGTCAGAATTTTGCCAAATATGTAAGCAACATTTAAGCATTTTTCAAATTAACTTTGTAATATGAAATAGTCAAAAGCAAGTTTTGAAACTCTTACCTCTGATTCACCCAACCACCAACCTTTTAACCTTTACTTATACCTAATCATTCCAAGTAAAGCTCACGTGCATTTTGAATGGCAAAACTGAGCGAACCTCATAGCTCAGTCTGAGAACGCTATAAAATTTGACAGTTCCTTCTTCCATAGTTATTCTGTCAACAGTATTTGGAAACAACTTCATAAGATTTTTAATTTGTAAACAAACATCGTGTGATTTTTTTGCAAGTGAAAGTTGAGTAATAGGGGTACTTGTTCTACTTTAAAAAACTGAGTTTTAGTTGCAGGCCAAATTCAGATGCAATATAAAGGTGAAATTTGTTACTGTCTGTAGGTGAAATCGTTAGACAAAAATGTTTCCTTCTTGAACAATAAACCGTTTTCAACGTATGAACGTTTTGAAATTAATAACCAGAACTGAGTCTCTAATTTCTGGCCAGAATTGCTGCAGTTATCGCTGGCGAAACACAGATTCAATTTATTGGTGAGACCAGGAAAACTTTGAGTAAGAGTGTTCTAACCAGGGGATGGTCATGTCTGCATGATTACATGCTAACTGGGTGAAGCCATTTTTTTCTTTCAGTTAATTATTGCGCCATATTGGTTAGATGTACAAAACATTGAAGTGTGTTGTTTGCAGTATGGAAACAGTTTTAAATGGCCTTTTTTTTTACGATAGTGACTGTTTTGAACGACGGAGATTATAATTAGTTCTTACTAACCATCATCAGACGTTAACAATTAAAATCTTCAAGGTACAGTGTGGTGTTCCGAGAAAGGCTGTGGAAAGAGCGGGGCACCTGTAGGTTTTTGACGTGACAACGTCTAATAAATCGATGAACGCCGGCTGCACGCACGAAAAAGGATGACTCATTGTCCCGTTACGTTCATTGTACGCTTGCGCCGCATCTATCTCTCTTCCACTCGATTGGAACAACCATCGATTTGACTTTTTCGAGGCACATTAAACTTGAAACACTCCCAATCGTTTCCTACTTATCCTATCATTGTCCTACCCTTAACAGAATAACTCAGATTGGAAGAAGTTAAATAGCAAACATGTATAAAAGTTATAGTAAAAATAATCTCTTCGTTAAAGTAATAAATATATTTGAATTAATGAGTGCAAATAAAATAAAATTTATCAATAAAATTGTAGATTTCATTTCACTCCTTGTTTGTATCCATAGAAAATAGTGATAATTCAATAAAAATGAATCAATTTTATTCATAAAAGTATGCAATCATTTCATCAATGTTTTGTTATGACGTTGTCACGTTAAACTATCGTCCGTGAACCGACTTTACAGAAAACCACTTTTTTTAAGGGTTAGTGTTGAGCGCTGTGTGAGGAGGGGGTGAGAGTGCTCGGATTGCAAATCGATTGTCGTGTGGGGTTTGTGCTCGCAGACCCTCTGTCGGCGCGGCTGCTGGCCGAGGACCCCGAGTTCCGGCTGCCCATCGGCAACATCACCGCGCCCGTGGGGAAGGAGGCGGTGCTCTCCTGCACGGTGGACCACCTGGGGAAGTACAAGGTAGCGAGTCATGGGAGGAATTGAATCACTGGCGCTGTCAGTGGGTAAATTAATAATCGATTCTCATAGAATCACTGGCACTTTCATCGGGAAAAAATAATCGATTTTCATCGTATCACGGCAACTGCCATTGGGGAAAAATAATCGATTTTCATTGAATCACTGGAACTGCCGTTGGGAAAAAAAATCGATTTTTATTGAATCACTGGCACTCTCATCGGAAAAAACTATCGATTTTCATTGTATCACGGGAACTGTCATTGGAAAATAATAATCGATTTTCATTGAATCACTGGGACTGTCAGTGGAAAATTTATCGATTTTCTTTTACCATTCTTTGCATCTTACCAAGCAAAATATCAATATTATTAACTACAAAAAAGCATATAACTTATATATGCTTTAAAAAATTGTTAAATAATCAATGCTACCACGATTTAATCACCATGTAATTATAATTATTAAAAATTAAAAATACTTGGATGTATATTTACCTGGAAGTAAAAGTCATAACTAAATTGTTTTCCCTACATTCCGTGCATAAAAGTTAGTATGGATTACATATGTGTGTTCTCTCCCACTGAACTTCTTAATAGCCAACAAGATATTTTTAAGTCAATGTTTTTTGTACATAATTGGATGTTTCACTCCAGCTGCGATGAATGGTAGCTGTGCGTTGGTTTTTTTTTTTACGAACTACATGTCTCGGTTCTCGAACCCGTGCCTTTTTTTAAGCAACTTCATGTGCGAGTGTACGTATGTGTTGTAGGCGTACACATTTTATGTGTAATGTTAATTAGCTTATTATGCACGGTTAAATAATGAATGGCTTTTAGTTTTTAAAGTGATAGTGTGTATTTTAGAGAGGTTTCCTTTTTTTGTAAATTATAGTTTTTTTTGTTAATTTACATTTGAATTGTGTATTTTTTCTTTGTATGAAATTTGAATACTATTCAAGAGCACATGTTGAAAATAAATTATTAATTAATGATAGTTTTTTCCTCTTAGTTTAAGTGTGAGATATTTTCTAAGTTTAGTAAATTTTAAAGTGAATACTTTTTTGTTTTACTATTTAATGATCATTTTTTAGTAAAAGTTATACAAAAATATTATATTTTTGATCTGTGGTTAAGTATGAGACAAAGCGGTAACCACATGTTAAAAAAATTAGACGAATAAATTAATAAAAAATAAAAAAATCCTTTCCTTCCTGTCTCCGGCGCGTCACGCTCATCTGGCGAGGGTCCTGGGTTCAAGCCCAGCCCCCTGCGATGACTCGACACCACCGGCACTGAATTAGTTCCTCAGTGGTTCGGGACCCACTGCAATGTCACAACTCCCATCGCCTGAAGTGTCTGTGCACACTGTGCGACGTGAAACCCCCATCAAACAAAATACATGCGAGAGCGAGTCTATAAGTGCTCGCCTGTGATGTGTAACATCTTAAATTCCTGACGAGAAAATTTCATGTGTTCTCATGCTGCAAAAAAACTCATACATGATTTTTTAACGTACAATTCTCCAAAATAAACCCGTAAGTTGGTAAATGTACACAAATTATTTTTTCAAATAAATTTCTGGACGCGAATCACACGTAGTTCCTGCAACCGCCGCTAGAATTCGTTGCCGGAGCAATGAGCCGTTATTTACTCTTGGTTCGGTTTACCAAAACTCACCAAGGTAAATCGCGACGGAAGACTCCAGGACCTTAGGCTCAATGGCACGGCACTTTGTTGTATTAAATAAATAATGAGTAGAGAGGAAATATGCCGACTGGGAAAACTACCGAACAAAAGTTGATAACCTGTTAATAAAAAGGTTAGGTAATTGCAACATAAAATACACAGATATCGGGTCAGCCATAACAAAACATATTTATTTAAAACACAATAAAGAGTATTAATTGAGTATTCGTACAGTCAAAACAAAAATGGGGCCCCCCAAAAAAAATATTATTACTAAGTTACATCTTCACAATAATTATTACGTAGTTACATTTTCAAAATAATTATTACTTAGTTACATTTTCAAAATAATTAACGTAAATTTAAGATACAGAAAGAATTAAAATATTGCTCAGGAATTAAATGTAGATTACGATGCCAAAGGGGTAGTTTAATGAAATAGTCGATGAAATTTCAAGATACGCGTGGCCGAAACAGGTTAACTACCCATGCTGCATGCTTAGGATTTAGTCGTCGAAAACATTCCTGGGATATTTTTTGGCGGCTCCCATCGCCGTAGAACCACGGGACAAGCCCTGGGGTGCCCAGATGTTATGGGCGAAGCTTATGGATCACACCTCAGGCATGGGGCAGCGAGAGGTCGCCAACACCCGGACCGCTAATACACAACTTTCGACATGGATGTCGATGGATACGTGACGAGCACAAAATTTTTTGAAGTCTACATTATGGCTGACAAAAACAGAAAGGAAAGTACTACCTTTTCCTTTCCAATATGAAGATGACCATAGATATGACAATATGTAGAGATGAGAAACTTAAAACGTTACACTTTCCTGCACTTAAGTGCAATAACTCAATAATTAATCTTAACCACAATATTAATATAAACAAAAGGAAAAAGGAATTTATGATGTTTAAAGTCTTTTAAAGTCCATATGTTTTTCTTTTAAATCCACAAAGCTTAACAAAGACATAAATATATTTTAACAAAAAAAATATTTTTTTACAACAACAATTATTTCTTACAAATTGATACTTAAAATAATAATAATTTCATTATTCTTCAAATAATCAAAAAGTTAAAAACAATTAGGTATTAAAAAAAAGATAAAAAAAAAGTAGCCTCCCAGTTTGCATTTAATTAAACAACATAAAAGCAATAATGGGCGCATGCCCACACAACAAGTGCACAACGGCACACACTCCCCCCCTCAAAGCACACCACAGCTGGCAGATGGCAATAGTGCACTAACTAAAACTAAAATACCCATGACAAAGGTAACACCCAAAAATAAAGCAAAATTAAGATTACACAAGATACAATTACTCCACGGTGGAGGATGATGCTAAGGGAATCAAGATAGTACCTGCAGGTATAGGAGAGGAAGAGACAGGAGGGTTGGTCGTTTGAGACCGAAACTTGAACCAAAGAGTAAGACTGAGAATAAAAATGGCCAAGCCAACCAGAGCAGATAAGGATACAGCAACAATGTTAAGGTAGGAACTGGATTCAACTTGCTGGTGAGGTCGTAGAAGATTAATCACATCATGAAAGGAGGCACCACTGGGTTGCGATATTAAAAGATTACTGATATCTTTAACAATGGAGTTATTGAAGGTTAAATTAGGGAATGGTGCAAAAGTCAACTTACTTACATTAAAATCTACTTTAGGAATATGTATAGTAGGCAATGTTAAATTGAAAGTCAAGGATGAACTAACAGAACCAAAAGTTCTAAAAAAAGGACTTACAATATCACAATGTGAGGCATTACTGATAAAACCACTACCGATTATTGGTATGGTAAACGGTGAAAAAGATTTGGTGGTCGTTCGCAATAAAAAGGTAACATCAATGGATGTGTTGCTTGCAAAGATCCACAAAGAATTTGTCTTCAGGAAGAAAGGTAGTTGCAGGGAAACAATAGATTTATCACAAAATTCAAAGAAAGGTTTGCCAAAAAAAAGGTTAAATTCACAACTATTGACATGGGAATCAAAAAAAGGAAAAACAGAGGGACATAAAGTTATGCCATGTTTTTTACAACCAGACAGAACATTAGTGTCAACAGTAGCAAAAAGTTTTCTGTCAGGACTAACTAACAGGATATCGTGAACCTTAAGAAACAGGTAATGGTTAAGTTTGTGAAAGAAAAATGGAAAAGCAAAAACACGGTATGACTCAAAACTACTGTCCTTATTGGCAAGAGGTATGTTAATAACAACATTCAATGAACCATTAAAAATTACTGCTTGGACCGAACTAAGACCATAAAACATATATAGATTATCAAAAGAAACTGGAGCAAACATGTGTAAGGGTAAAGAGATTAAATGTTGAACCTTTTCTAGAATGTTGATAAAAACTTTTGGTTGCAACAAAACAGAGCTTAATTTGCCATGTACACTACTTTCAATGGCTTGCCTCAAATCAGAAAGTTCAACACGTGCAGTGGATAGGGCTTCACTAATTCTAAATAAAAGGGTATTCAAATCAACTCGCCAATTCACCAACATGATTTTATCCCAAATCTCATGAATTGTATTATTAAAAAGCTTAAAAAATGCATTGTGGCTATCAAGATAATGTTCAGCTAGATTTCTCACAAGTCTCGTGTTATTAATCAGTCTTTCTTCTAAATGTTGCACAACAAACATATGGTTCACAACACTGGCCGAAATTTCGTCCTGACTAAGTGATACTTCCTTGAGACGTTCTTCCAAACTAATTAAGTCATCATTGTCAAGAGTTCCAAAGACAGTTTTCAAAATTTTTCCACCGAAATTAAGCAAACCGCGTTTAGTGCGCAAATGTTTTCGAGGCAACAAAGAAGTCATTGCACTGGTCTCTGATTTATATGCATTAAAATTATCTTCAAGTTGGTGGATCACAAAAGCAAAGTTTTCATTTCATGAATCGTTTTACATAAGGTGCACATTGTTTACTTTAATTATGTCATTTAACGCCACCTCCAATTGATTACTTTGATTTTCCAATTGTATCAAGTCAAAATTCAACACGACGGAATAGAAATCGTCTGAGAACAACAGTGGATCTTCCTTTTCAAATATAATACCAGAGTTGAGAGGGTTTACCGTAACATCGCTGAGAACCAAATAGAAGAGACACGAAAGAAGACTCCCCGCCCCGAACATGGCGAAGGTGCCCAACATCCCGGAGCAGACGGAAAAAAATACAATAAATCCATAACCAAAAAAATATGTGGTCACAAACATATCGACCCGAGATTCCACATAACAACTGGAAAATATTAACCAAAGAAACAAACAAACAAAAAAATTTACCCTTACTCTTACATGTAAATACAATAACACACTACATTATGCACCCAAACTTGTTCCCACGAAATGACATTAAAAAGAGAATATAAAAAAAAATGTTGCAACAACTTAAAAAACTTGTACCATGGTTTTTTTATTTACTTATTTTTATGACTCGAGTTCAAAAGTTACAAGGGACTCAAAGACTAGGACACTTGGGTGATCAGTCCACGATCAACTGAGTCAAAGACCCAAATAACAAAACAACGCCAACAGTAGGACACAAAGTTAGGCGGCCGTTCCTAAACAATGCACACTTAAACTGAAGGCTGGGAATAATACCTTTTTAAATGGGAAATGTGAGCTCTCGTCACATAAACTCCCGTTTCAGGATTTACTAGACTAGCTGTAACAGGGGTAAGAAAGCGCTGGATCTGGTATGGACCTGACCAACGAAAAGACAATTTAGCCATTCTCTTATCAACTGCTTTGCTGGTAGGGTGTGCTTTGCACAAAACCAGATCACCTGGCCGAAAGGGATTTGCAATACGATTATTGTTATACTTAATAATACTTTTATCATGAGACCGCTTCAGATTCTTGAGGGCAGCTGCCCAAACTTCTTTAACGACTTGTGGATCCTGTGGTAACAAATCATTTAGGCACCAAAGATTTGACAAAGGGTTATTTGGAGCAAAAGTAAACATTAAGTTAAATGGTGTAGATTTATGAGATTCATGGCGGGCATAATTGAAAGCCATTTGTAGCCAAACTAAATTCTTGTCCCAACTAGACTGGTCTTTCGCATGGAAAGCAATTAATGCTGAACGGAGATTACGATTGAATCTTTCCGCATGCGAAGGCGGAGGATAGTATGGAGACAAGGTAATGCGGCGTATGCCGTGGGTGAAACACATATTCTTAAATAATTTTGATGTAAACTGAGATCCGTTGTCAGAAACAATAGTAGATGGAATACCAAAATTTTGAAAAATCTGAGTTTGAAGAGCTTTGATAGTGGAAGGTGCATCAGCTTTTCGAAGTGGAATAAGCCAAACAAATTTGGAAAAGGCGTCAACACAAACTAACAACATATTATGCCCTTGCTTACTCCTTGGCAAAGGGCCAACAAAATCTATGAATACTTTCTGCATTGGTCGTTCAGCGACCTCTGATGCCAATAATCCCAAATGGGTATTTTGAGCAGGTTTGCTAAAAGCACACAAGTAACATTTCTTAACTCGTTCTGAAATTTCACTGTGCATACCTTTCCACACAAAATGTTTTCTTATAGCCTCTATAGTTTTATAAATGCCAAGGTGTCCGCCAATAGGTGAGGAATGAAAATATTCAAATACAACTGGTTTCAGAATTTTAGGTAGCACAATACGTTTCTGGTTATTTCGAATTCTTGAATACAAGATACCTTTAGATAAAAAATATGGGCCCTGGGAAATGCCGGATCTTAAACTTGTTACAATTTTCTGCAGCTCTTCATCCTCTTCCTGATGAGCCTGAATATTTTTGAAAGCTAAGGGAAAATCGGTTAAGAGTACTTTACAAGCAGATTCATCTAGAGGTTTATCAACCTGAGTCTCATTAAACATGCGTGAAAGGGTATCCGCAACTACATTCTGTGTTCCACGGATATGTTGAACTTTAAACTTTAATGAAGAAATTCTCATAACCCAACGACCAATTTTGCCTAGTTGATGTGGGTGAGCCAAAAGCCACGATAATGCTTGGTTATCGGTTTCCAACAAAAATTCTGCATGCTCTAAATAAGGTCTGAATTTATCGATACCAAAAACAACAGCCAAACATTCTAATTCATAAATTGATGATTTCTTCTCCTGAAAAGTGAGTGTTCTGGATGCAAATGCAATAGGGTGTCTAACACCATCGAACTCTTGTGCCAAAACTGCGCCTATGGCTGAACTAGAAGCATCAGTTTGTAAAATAAAGGGTTTTGAAAAATCCGCCATGCGGAGGACAGGTGGACTCATAATATCCTGTTTCAAAGTTTCAAATGCCTTTTGTTGTTCCTCTCCCCATTCAAATTTCACATTCTTTTTTCGTAAGTGATTTAAAGGGACTGCTTTTTCCGCTAAATTAGGGATAAATTTTCCAAAGAAATGAATCATACCGATGAATCTGGCTATACCCTTGACATCACGGGGTGGTGGAAAATCTCTAATTGCTTTGGTACGTTCAGGGTCGATGGAAATGCCTTGAGAAGAAATTTTGTGACCTATAAATGAAATTTCCTGAACTGCAAATTTAACCTTTTGGGGATTCACTGTTAAACCTGCCTTTTCCAAACGAGACAGTACTTCATTCAGGTGTTGGTAATGTTCCTCGAAACTTTCGGAATATACCACCAGATCATCCAAATAGTTGTAAACAAACTTAAATTTGATGTCATGAAAAATCTGATCCAATAATCGTGTGAGAACCTGTGCGCCTGTCGCAAGACCGAAAGGAACACGAGTAAATTGGTATAAATTCCATGGTACGCAAAAACTTGTAATTGGTTTTGACTCCTGTTTCAAAGGAATTTGATGGTATGCTGAATTTAGATCAATGGTGGTAAAATATTTTGCTTTAGAAAACCAATGAAATGCCGAATGCAAATCAGGCAAAGGGACAGACTCAATTTAAATTTTTTGGTTAAGCTTACGAAAATCTACAACCATACGTTGTTTGCCATTAGGTTTAGGGACCAAAAATGCGGGACTCGCATACTGTGAAGTAGATTGTTCAATGACCCCTTTATCCAATAATTGTTGTACTTCCTGTCTCAAAAGATTCATTTGGGGAGGTGCAAGACGGTAAGGTTGACTTTTGACATAACTTTTATCATTAAGTTTGATTTCGTATTCCAACAGTTTGGTAAGCCCTAATTCTGAGGTTAGAACCTTAGAAAATTGTTCACACAAATTTTTGATAGCGATACGCTGTTGATGAGGTAAATGATCCAATGGGTCATGTTCTTTATTACTGTAGCTCTCTGTACTAATTTCTGCAAGGTTATCATGTTGCTGCTTGGTGCCCACAAAACTAATTTTAAGGTTAGGTTGAAACTTAAAAAAAACCATCTTTTCTTGCATATCTAGAACAAGTCCAGATTTGGACATAAAATCCGCTCCTAGAATAAAGTCTAAAATCACCTCTTTAGAAACCAAACATGGAAACATTCAGGTAAAATGTGCAATTTTCAATTTTATAGTCACACGACAAAATATGGGTAACACATCATTAGATGCAGTGTAACACTTGAAATCACCTTTCTCCACAAACTTGACTAGGTTAGCTGCTTTTAACTTAGAAAACAAATCATATGAAATAATGGAACGTGTGGATCCTGAATCTACAAGAGCTTCTTCCTCAAAATTATTGAAACTTACTGGTATACGAGGAACAGGTGCAGGAATTAAACCCACAAAATTAGGAAGACCAAGACTACCAATATGATCTGGGTTTCGCTTATAAGGAATTTGGATTCCAAAGTTACTTTGAAAATGCCGGGCAGATTTTATTTGACGAAATAGGTGAGCATTGTATTGAGAATTATTGGCTTGTTTAGTTTTGCAGTGGAAGCCGCTCACTTTACTTCCCTGCTTTAAGCATTTTTTTGTTTTAGTTCCCTACACTCTTTTATTACATGCCCAGGCTTCTTACAAAAATGGCAGATAGGCCCATGATAAGTTTGATTCTCATTTCTTGTGGTATTATTCTGAAATCGTGAGTTTGAGGTCCTAAATACTGTATTATGGCTGGGATGCATTTCAGTACGCGGGCTAGAATAATACTTGAATAGTTTATTTCCAGGATACTGAGAAAACGACCCGTTTCTTTGATGATCCGCAAAGCGGACATTTTGGGAGTGAATGCACATCCTATCCAATTCAGAAAATGTACAAGGCTTAGTTAGAAAAACTAATCTGGACCGTTCATCAGGTGTGAGCCCATCTAGAATGGTGTTAATCACCTCCTGTTCACTAACTTGCAAACGAAAAATAGCAGCCGCCTCTTTTACCTCATTAACATAGGCTGCAAGATGTTCACCTGGCTTTTGTAATCTGTTGTAATTATTCAACTGTAGTTGGGTCAGTAGCCTAGATGGGATGAAGAAACTAAGTATGTCTTCATGATATTGATTGAACGAAAACATTTGTGTAATGGCCAACTGTGTCCTTTCAGCCAACGGACCAAGCGTAAAAGGGTATATAAACTCTAAAATCTGAGTTTCATGTATACTATTACTTTGTTTCAGTTTGACGATAAGCTTGAGAAAATTCAAAAAGGTAGGAATATGCAGACCATCAGTGGTTGGAAATCCTTTAACATTTTTTCTAGCGGGTGAGTCAATTTACCAAAAACATTGGGCAATGAAGTGTTATGTGTTGTCACTGGGTGTGGTACACATGATGCGTTACTAAACGTGACACGAGAATTTGAACTCGTGGGCGGTGTCACCGTGGTTTAGGTTAGGTTAGGTAGATCAACCACAGGAGGATCGGAATTCACATGAGAAGGACCTGGAATAGGTGCAGTAGTAGGATGCTGCTTAGAGGCAGAGGGCAATGCTAGCCCAGCAAGACGGTCACAGACTTGTGTCATGGATGACACAGGATTCAGGTCTCTTAAAAGGGAAAAATCTAATTCTGATTTACTGACAAGTTCAAGTAGTTTCTTAACTTCTGCAAAAATATTTTTTAATGAGGCAACCTGGACCTCAGACAAAACAAGAGAATGTAACTCTAACAGGGATTGAATGCATCGTTCCAAATGTCTCAACCTATTTCTCACTCTAGGCAAAGTAAGCGCAAAATTCTCATCATCAACAAGATTTGTCACTAACTCTTGTAACACAAGGATTTTACTTGAGACCAAATTAAATTCCTCATTAGGGTCAATGTCCTTTAATTTATCACTAACAACAGGCACATTATTCTGAAGGGCAGTGCGCATAGATTTACGCAAAACGGCAGTTGTGGTGTTTTCACATGGTAGACCACGTGAAAGACACTCAAAAGTAAGTTCATCTTTTAACAAGAACTCAGGCACAATATTAGACGTCATGATAAACAAATAACCTACAAAACTTATACCAAGACAAAATTAACAAAACAAACTATTGCCATCCCCAAGCCATGCAAAACTCTGAGGCAGGGACACATGCAAGGAAAATAAAATATCGTACACATGCACAAGAAACACAACAAAGCAACATGCCAGAAACACACTCTGCTACCATCTTTTTGAGCCGTTATTTACTCTTGGTTCGGTTTACCAAACCTCACCAAGGTAAATCGCGACGGAAGACTCCAGGACCTTAGGCTCAATGGCACGGCACTTTGTTGTATTAAATAAATAATGAGTAGAGAGGAAATATGCCGACTGGGAAAACTACCGAACAAAAGTTGATAACCTGTTAAGAATTTATATAGATAAGAAATTAAATAAAAAGGTTAGGTAATTGCAACATAAAATACACAGATATCGGGTCAGCCATAACAAAACATATTTATTTAAAACACAATAAAGAGTATTAATTGAGTATTCGTACAGTCAAAACAAAAAAGGGGCCCCAAAAAAAAAATATTATTACTTAGTTACATCTTCACAATAATTATTACTTAGTTACATTTTCAAAATAATTATTACTTAGTTACATTTTCAAAATAATTAACGTAAATTTAAGATACAGAAAGAATTAAAATATTGCTCAGGAATTAAATGTAGATTACGATGCCAAAGGGGTAGTTTGATGAAATAGTCGATGAAATTGCAAGATACGCGTGGCCGAAACAGGTTAACTACCCATGCTGCATGCTTAGGATTTAGTCGTCGAAAACTTTCCTGGGATATTTTTTGGCGGCTCCCATCGCCGTAGAACCACGGGACAAGCCCTGGGGTGCCCAGATGTTATGGGCGAAGCTTATGGATCACACCTCAGGCATGGGGCAGCGAGAGGTCGCCAACACCCGGACCGCTAATACACAACTTTCGACATGGATGTCGATGGATACGTGACGAGCACAAAATTTTTTGAAGTCTACATTATGGCTGACAAAAACAGAAAGGAAAGTACTACCTTTTCCTTTCCAATATGAAGATGACCATAGATATGACAATACGTAAAGATGAGAAACTTAAAAAGTTACACTTTCCTGCACTTAAGTGCAATAACTCAATAATTAATCTTAACCACAATATTAATATAAACAAAAGGAAAAAAGGAATTTATGATGTTTAAAGCCTTTTAAAGTCCATATGTTTTTCTTTTAAATCCACAAAGCTTAACAAAGACATAAATATATTTTAACAAAAAAAAGATTTTTATACAACAACAATTATTTCTTACAAATTGATACTTAAAATAATAATAATTTCATTATTCTTCAAATAATCAAAAAGTTAAAAACAATTAGGTATTAAAAAAAAGATATAAAAAAAGTAGCCTCCCAGTTTGCATTTAATTAAACAACATAAAAGCAATAATGGGCGCATGCCCACACAACAAGTGCACAACGGCACAGCAACTACGTCGAATACTGAATTAGTTGATGAGCAAACCGAAAATTTTAAATTATATAACGAAACGGCTCTGATAAATGCGAAAAAAAAATAATTTAAAAAAATCTCGGGTTTGGACCCGATTTTTGACAAGGAATTTTATTAAAATTCTGCCCACCTTTTTAAAATTGATTAAACACTTAGTACTTTAAAGTTTCCTTTTGGCTTTGTGAACTTTGTTTAAAGCCATCGTCCACAGATGGCAGCACAGATGCAACTTCCCTCGCATTCACGAAATTACTCCCACAAAATGCCCTATACTGAGAGATAAGATGTTACACATCAAAAATAATAATTTTGCGTTTGCCGTAAACGACAGACTCCAAAACACTACTCAGTAGGAGGAAGTTGTTGTTAGCAGATTCTAATTTAATACTTTGTCCAAAAATTTGTTTTTATTAAATATTTAGGTTTTGTGGCAGGTAAGTCGTTGTCATGTAGCTTGTGTTATATTTTACAGCTCTTCAAAAGTAATACGAATGGAATACATTCCTTCTTACATTATTGTTCTATGAACTGTGTTAGTAAACAACTTTTATAATATTTTTAGTTTGTAAAAAAACATTTGATGCTTTGCAAACTGTAGTGGAGAATTATTGGCCAACTTTTCTACTTTTAAAAACTGTCAAATTTTAGTTCAGTTGTAGGCCAAATACAAAAGCAATATGAAGGTGAAATATTTACAATCAGTAGGTGACATTTTTAGACAAAAAGGATATTCTTGAACAAATTACCATTTGCAATGCATACACTTTTCAAAAATTTACTACCTAAATAAAAAGTGTCTCTAATTTCTGGCCAGATCGATAGTTACAAATATATCTTCCAATTTTTGCAGTTACCGCTGGCATATTTCTTAATCCGAAACACAGATCCAATTATGTTTGTTTTAAAAATTTTAAGATATAAAGTAGTGCTTTACAAAACTATATAATTAAAAAGATTAAGGGTATCTACAGATATGAGAGATTGTGTTAAATGCTAAGTTTATAATATAAATATAAATATATATTTAAGTATGTATCATAACATTGTACAAAGAGTTAAAATTTTGATTGATTTTAACCCTCAAAAAATTAATGGTAGAATATGGCTTCAGAGTTTTACAAAAGATTTATGCCTACATTCAATTCATATCGCCAATAAGTAAGTTTGCGGAAATTAGATAAACAGACAATCCTCTGATTCCCCAATTAAGTTGTTAATCTCTTCATTAGTCATTAATCCATGTTGCGTGCTCTGGTTAATGCTGACCATGTACAGAGTACAATAGTGGATCTGACTGCAGTCGTGGTGGAATATGTTCTGACGTGACATCACTGGGAGATGTGGTGGCTGAAGATATAGGACCTGACATTCCTTTGTGGGGCACAACCATAAAAATCAATTTCGTGATTATTCAATGCTGCGTGATCCAGTTAATACTGACCGTGTACAGATCAGGTATAACTTTTTGGATCTGTCTGTAGCCGTGGGGTGACGCGACCGGACCTGATGTCGCCGGCAGGTGGGCTGGCTGAAGGCAGATCGTTGCAGTGTGCTCGTGTCACCGGCAGGTGGGCTGGCTGAAGGCAGATCGTTGCAGTGTGCTCGTGTAGCCGGCAGGTGGGCTGGCTGAAGGCAGATCGTTGCAGCGTGCTCGTGTCGCCGGCAGGTGGGCTGGCTGAAGGCAGATCGTTGAAGCGTGCTTGTGTCACCGGCAGGTGGGCTGGTTTAAGGCAGATCGTTGCAGTGTGCTTGTGTCGCCGGCAGGTGGGCTGGCTGAAGGCAGATCGGTGCAGTGTGCTTGTGTCGCCGTCAGGTGGGCTGGCTGAAGGCAGATCGGTGCAGTGTGCTTGTGTCACCGGCAGGTGGGCTGGCTGAAGGCAGATCGTTGCAGCGTGCTCGTGTCGCCGGCAGGTGGGCTGGCTGAAGGCAGATCGGTGCAGCGTGCTTGTGTCACCGGCAGGTGGGCTGGCTGAAGGCAGATCGTTGCAGCGTGCTCGTGTCGCCGGCAGGTGGGCTGGCTGAAGGCAGATCGTTGAAGCGTGCTTGTGTCGCCGGCAGGTGAGCTGGCTGAAGGCAGATCGGTGCAGCGTGCTTGTGTCGCCGGCAGGTGGGCTGGCTGAAGGCAGATCGGTGCAGCGTGCTTGTGTCGCCGGCAGGTGGGCTGGCTGAAGGCAGATCGTTGCAGTGTGCTCGTGTCGCCGGCAGGTGGGCTGGCTGAAGGCAGATCGGTGCAGCGTGCTTGTACGCTATAGGTGGGCTGGCTGAAGGCAGATCGGTGCAGTGTGCTTGTGTCGCCGGCAGGTGGGCTGGCTGAAGGCAGATCGGTGCAGTGTGCTTGTGTCACCGGCAGGTGGGCTGGCTGAAGGCAGATCGGTGCAGTGTGCTTGTGTCACCGGCAGGTGGGCTGGCTGAAGGCAGATCGTTGCAGCGTGCTCGTGTCGCCGGCAGGTGGGCTGGCTGAAGGCAGATCGGTGCAGCGTGCTTGTGTCGCCGGCAGGTGGGCTGGCTGAAGGCAGATCGGTGCAGCGTGCTTATACGCTATAGGTGGGCTGGCTGAAGGCAGATCGGCGCAGTGTGCTTGTGTCGCCGGCAGGTGGGCTGGCTGAAGGCAGATCGTTGCAGCGTGCTCGTGTCGCCGGCAGGTGGGCTGGCTGAAGGCAGATCGTTGCAGCGTGCTCGTGTCGCCGGCAGGTGGGCTGGCTGAAGGCAGATCGGTGCAGCGTGCTTGTACGCTATAGGTGGGCTGGCTGAAGGCAGATCGGTGCAGTGTGCTTGTGTCGCCGGCAGGTGGGCTGGCTGAAGGCAGATCAGTGCAGCGTGCTTGTACGCTACAGGTGGGCTGGCTGAAGGCCGATCGGTGCAGCGTGCTCGTGTCGCCGGCAGGTGGGCTGGCTGAAGGCTGATCGTTGCAGCGTGCTCGTGTCGCCGGCAGGTGGGCTGGCTCAAGGCGGAGGACCAGACCATCCTCACGCTGCACAACAAGGTGGTGACGCACAACTCCCGCGTCAGCGTCACGCACGATGGCCAGCACACCTGGCGCCTGCACATCCGCCAGCTCAAAGAGGCCGACCGCGGCTGCTACATGTGCCAGGTCAACACGGGCGTCATGAAGAAGCAGGTCGGCTGCGTCGACGTGCAAGGTCAGTCCCCGACCTCTTGGTAGCCGCAGCTGTCTCGAGAGCTGTCTTGAAAGCTTGTTTAGTCTAACTTCACTCTTTTCGAGGGCCAGATATAATTCTCAAAACAAATCCTAATCGGTATATCTTAGGCGGTGTATGGTCTCGTCACCATCTTAATTTTGTAAAGTTACGGCCGCCATCTTGGATGACCCTAATTTTGAACCTGGTCGCCATCTTGTTTTACCTTGATCCCGTATACTCTTTTGTATAAAAAATAAATTTAATATGTTTACAAGGGTCATAATTGAATATTGACCTTACATGCATGAGACACAGCGAATAAGAATAGGAATAAAAAAAGCAGAAACAACTATGGCGAACATTACATCATCCAAGATGACCAACTTTTTCAGCAGAAAAAAAAAACATTGTTTAGGAATTACGTAATTAATTAGACGAAAACCTAAATGACGGCTTTTCATCCGAACTTAATAAGGCGGAATCCAGCAGACGAAAACAAGATGGTGTACTACAAGCCAACGAAATGTGTAACTCAGAGGTGGGGGCTGTATGGTGATGCCAACATAACTAAAAGTAGTGCAACGTTCGGGAGTGAGACACTCGATGACAAAGCAACCATTGCGGCTGGGTGCAAGGTAATCCAAGCTGGCGGTCGTGACGTCACAATCAAAGATGGCGGAAACTTCATTTCGACACCACGCGCTGTCACCAGGACTCCAACTACACTACTATTCGAGGTCCCAACATATTAATTAATATTTCATTTTTAAAACAAATTTTTATGTCTCATTCAAGATATTTTCAGCCAAAGAGACTGGTAATTAAAATGTGTGGCATGTAATAAACTAACGGGAAAAAAACCTTAAAAACTTTATTTACCAAAAATATTTTTTTATAAAACATAAAGAAGGATTAATATCGAAGAATAATAATAAATGCATTAAACAACATTTTTTTAGAGTAGTTATGTGAGAATAATGTAGCTTAAAAACCGTCTCCTGAAAACTGTATTGTACATATATGCAAACAAAGATAGCTAATGCACGACAGTTAACCTGGTAATATTTCTTTGTGGGCAGATTCCCTAAAAGGCAATGTAAACGATGCCGACGGCCTCCGGTAGTCTACTAGTAGTCTAAAGAATACTGGTATATGTACTTTAAAAAAAATCAGCTATTTTTGTTCCAAATATTTGCAAGGAAACTAACACTATTGCCGATGCAGCTTTTTGTACAAGGATGATACTTTCGCGTACTTCATGCAACTTTGTGGTCTCTGAGGGTTTTTAGGCTTATAATTTAGGAAATACACTCTTATAACGATATTCTGTTACTTATCTATCCAACGGCTGTCCACACCCTTTTAAGTTTATCTTTAACTGACAAATTATTAACCTCAATGTGCATAATTAGAATGTAACCCGCCTTCCGTCCAACATGGAAGGGGGGGTTGCGTCCCCGACACTCTTACAATTAAAAATATGAAATACCAAAAACATTTTAAGAGCTCAAAAATAAAAACAACCCCTGTATTTACTAAAGTTGTCGAGCAAATAATCGAAATCTTATCAAACAAATTATAGGCTAGTCTTTGGCTAATAGTAATAAAAATGCAGAGTACAAATATGCTGAGTTTTACTGAATCATACTTCATCACGATACTTCGGATGGCAATACAGTTATAGATATAGGCCTATGGCAGTTACTTGATTTTAGTTTCAGCATAGTCATAAATTACAAAGATAATACCAGGTATGCAAAATCTAAATAAAATTTACCCTTGTAAATGGCCGTATAAACAACCACACTGAAACATTATAAGTCAGCACTGAATAATATAAAAATACAATAATAACACATAATGATATAAAAAGATAAATTATATGAAATCCCTATATATATATATATATATATATATATATATATATATATATATATATATATATATAAAGTTTATAAGTCCTACTGGGGCCAGATTTAATCGTCGCCACACGCAAATACGCGATTTCTCGCCTTCCTGGTATATACGGAACAGCTGTGTCCTTGAGCGTCACCAAAATAACATTGTCCAGTCAAAAGCGCCGTGTGCCGCCACAGTATATGCAGGGGGCCGAGACAAAAATATTGAGTTCCGTTGACAAACTCATTTCCAAAGATAAAGTTCAAATTTTAAAGATTCTTGACGTAAATTTAAACTTCGTACGAAATTGCGGGACTGCTTTACTTTGCTCAACGTAATAGACAGTTATGTTTTGCATACAAAATGAGTATGTCTTATTAACATACGCCGGTTAACTAATAGTTCTTCCGAGATGGTAGTTCGTTCAAAAATTTTGCACCAAACTTTTACTTATCATGATAATTAGTTTTGTGCCAAATCCAAACAATACTACTTGTTGCCTCTTTACCTTATCGAAGTATTCTCTTGCAAGGCTTCCTTTTGTACCAGCTCAAGGTACGGGCCCATCCATGCCAACCCAGGCACGGACTGCCTGGCACTGTGTCGAAGCATTATACACCTCTGCCCGCGGCGGAGTTCCTCTGCACGTGCGTCGGCGGCGGCTAGCAGTCCATCACTCCTCGAGACTATCAGTTGACTCCCACCCCCGCACTATGGCGCTGGTGACGTCAGTGTTGAAAGCGACGATACCGCGCACAGTAGCCGGCCATAGAACCAATATCGATATAAAGTATTAAAGAAACTGAATCAAACCAAACAAATGAATAATAAATAAAAGAACTATTCACAAAAATTAAATAATTAAAAATACTGCGACTGACTTTTAAAGATTCAAACGGTAATTTAAAATTGAAATAATTCAGAAAAATCAGAATAGCCAAAATTAAAATTTTAATGGGGCCTGGTGGCCACAAGAAAATTGTTTGAAAATATTGCTTGAATAATTTTTAATCGCATACAAATAAATGTCGAATAAAGTATGTATTGGAATACCTCTGGTTACGTTAATATCAAAATAATTCGGTGATACTTCCACGGCTAGTTTCTCAATGAATGCAACCTTGGAACTAGAGAATTATTTGTTTAAGGACACATTCTAATATACGAAAACATCTGTGTTTGAGTTCTGGTTATAAAATGATAAAGGTGTACGAACAGTTACTTTTCTTTCTCTTGAATACACTTGTTTGCATTGCTTACCATTGATGATATTTCTAAAGTATATTTTGTAGTTTATAAATTGTGTAAAGGGGGCTTGCTTGACAGGTTCCTGTTGACAGGTGTTTATTAATAATACAACAATATTGTAATTAATTACTTTTATAAATTATTGATATTTTAGATGATATCATTTTTTTCATGTATATTTAATAGTGAAATTTTTGGGATCATTTTTTTTTTACCTAATACTAGAAGTATTCCATTTTAATTTATTTGGTTTGTATTCACTTTTCAATGTGCTATTTTTTTGTTAACTGTGTTACACTTAACATTAGATTTTTTCTTATTTATTTTCTATATTTATGTGGTTTTGTATATGTATTTGTTTTATACTTGTATGGTGCTAGTCTAATTTTGACTTTGTCTGATGGCTGACACTTAAAAATATAAAATATATTTAATATATATATTATTTAAAACATTTTGCATAATCATTTGATATAATATAAATATCATTGTATAAATGTATTAAAAAATTCACATTAAATATTGCATAGTTGGCCACTCATGAATATGTCTTACTCGTGTATGTGTGTGGCGTTTTTATAAAGGTACCATATATATAATAATTAAAATAGCAAATGGCCCTCCAAAAAAACCTACAGGCGTAAGAGCAAGTTTTAAGCATATTTGTTACTACGCCGACAGCAAACTTAAAAAAATTAAGTTGTGCATATTTTAAGTAATCATCTTAGTGATGTTTTAAACATTGGCGGATCCAGTTTTGTGTCACTTTGCTAGTCTCCACTCATTCACAATTTTTTTAGTAGTTAACATTGCTGCAATTGATTTATTAATTTTAAAATTTGACAACTCTGTCATCTGACAACTCTATTTATTTGAAAATACTTATATAATAATACATGACATGCATTAATGAACATTTGAAATATGGTGTTAAAAATTGATTTTAATGCCAGAATGTACCAATGCAGTATTTTAAAGCAATGATTAAAGGTACTTTTTTTCCGCCTAACCATGCAGGTTATGCGTGCCAAATTTGGTTACATGATTTCCATGCTTTTAAAATGCAAATGCTTCACTATTTTACGTCTGGGCGTTAAAACTGAGTCGTGGAAGAGGAGCGTGCAAATGGGACTCGGAAGATCAAAGAAAAGCTGTGGGAGAGAAAAAGCAGATCCGTTTCGTGATTACACGTTGGTCCAGGGGTAAACAAGTCCCGGAGAATTTTGACGAAATACTTAAGTGACTCATTTGAAAAACTCTTTGACGCCATCGCCACGAGCAATAAAACCTTTCATCTGCAAACTTTATCACAAGCGCCTGGCTGAGGCTTGAAATTTATTTGGTCAGGTAGACCAAGGTTAGGGATATTTTTTAAATTTTAATTTACGGATGCTTTACGTCCTGTTGTTGACATGGAGGTAATCAGAGACGGACAAACACAGCGATTAAAACGCAGGCTAATTGGATAAGTAATCGCTCATAGCTTGCAGTGAGAAACCGCCACGGAGTGGTTTCAGAAACAAAATCAAAATTAGATATCATGATTGCCGTACTGTGATTCAAACCTAGTTGTCAATGCACTTACAATACGAAACTTTGACACGAAATTTAACATATAATTCTTTTAAATATTGCCGAGCGTGATAAATATAAACGCAAATTGTGTTTTCAAATAAATTTATTGACAAGAATCACACGTATTTTACGCAACTGCTACTAAAATTCGTTGCTGGAGCAGCTAGGTCAACTATTCAATCGTTCGATTAGAGCAGACCAGCTCCAATAAAGAGCGATAAAGATTTTTGAAAATAATAAACCCCGGATTTGGACTTGAATATTCTTGAAGGAAATTGATTGAAATACTCCTAATATTTTTAAAATTAATTAAATGTTTATTATTATAAAGTTTCCCTTTGTCTTTCTCAATTTTAGGTTCGCGCCATTTGCCACAGATGGCAGCACACTTGTTACACATTTCCGTTCTACTGACGAGACTAACTCCAAACCGAATTCCCCATGCCAAGAGCTGAGACGTTCGCGCGTCAGAAACGAACGAACTGGGTACTGGCTGAGTGAATGGTCGGGCTGTTTTTCACAGACGAGAGAGCCACATCTGAAGTTCCCCGAAGGTTGCTTAGCAAATAACTTTTTAATATGTAGCTATCCAGGGCTAGGAAACCGTTTACAAGTTTACATGATTTCACAGTATCTTTAATGTAGCTATCCTAACCACATCAACCGTCCACAATGTTTTAAAGTATTTATAATGTAGCTAACCTAACCTAATTGACTAATTGACCATTAGTTATCATGAGTTGTCCAAAATAAAAATAAAACTGAAGATGGACGATCGGGCGTTTGGCTCTCCCGTCTGTGAAAAAGAAGGCTTCCCGTGCACGTCCCGACCACGAAGCCTCGCGAGCGAGAGGCGAACCTCGGATGTGTTCGGGACTATTCGGGCGCGTGACTCCATTCTAGTGAACCTCGCGCTGCCCGTCTCATCTCGCCTCATGCATTCTTGACGCGAGGACCCGTCCCAGCCTTCATCACACTCGTGTTCAGAGGCGAGGTGTCTCAGAGACCTCGCGGTCCGACCATCGTGATTCCGGTTTCACAAACGTCCTCCGAAATGCTGGCAAGGGTTTCTTACCACAGACCACGACCGATACCTTCCCTAGTTCCCTTGAATCGGGTTTTGTCCAGATAATCCGTCCATAATGAAAATTTCAAAGTGAAACAACGCGATTTAAAAACTGCTCGAGATATCCGAGTATGAGAAGTTCTGTTTCCGTATTTATTTTTGACATGACAATGTCTAATAAATCGATGAACGCCGGCTGCACGCACGAAAAAAATGTCCCGTTACGCACATTGTCCCGTTACGCGGTGTCCCGTTACGCTCATTGTACGCTTGCGCCGCATCTATCTCTCTTCCACTCGATTGGAACAACCGTTGATTTGACTTATTCGAGGCACATTAAACTTGAAACACTCCCATTCGTTTCCTACTTTTCCTATCATCGTCCTTTCCTTAACAGAATAACACAGATTGGAAGAAGTTGAATAGCAAACATGTATAAAAGTTATAGCTAAAATAATCTCTTCGTTAAAGTAATAAACATATTTGAATTAATGAGTGCAAATAAAAGTACATTTATCAATTAAATTGTAGATTTTATTTCATTCCTTCTTTGTATCCATACAAAATAGTGATAATTCAATAAAAATGATTCAATTTTATTCATAAAAGTATGCAATCATTTCATCAATGTTTTGTTATGACGTCACGTTAAACTATCGTCCGTAAACCGACTTTACAGACAACCAATTTTTTTTTTTAATAGAGAGTATGGCTTAAGGCGATTGGTACATGGAAAATATTACGACAAAACTAATTTAACTGTACATATTTATTTTTGATGCTTCTTTTTAAGACATAATATACCTAGGATCTTCTTTAATAAACTTTTTTTACTGAGTTATGTCATTTTAAATGCATTTATTTTTATTCCAAGCCAGAATTATTTAGAAAACACGTAATTAAGTTAAACTTAAGTATAGTTCAAGAAACGAGTGTACGAATAGGTTTCTGCACCTATAAAAGTCAGAAAATATTTTTTTTCATCGTCCAAATTACAGTTTAATATTGACAATTTTCATTGATCATTGCTGGACTACTTCAGGAGCGATTTAAAGAATAAATTTAAATGAAAATGAAAACATAATTGGCAGAACACTATTGAGTTATGTATATATTTTCATATCCTTTTGTTTTTGATACGATCCGACTCAAAACACGCCCTCTGGAGTGGCAGTTCTAGTGCTGCGTGAAAAACTCTCGCCACCGGGAAGAATGTCCCCGCGACGTGGCGCTAAGGGCGGCGCTTGTCGGAACCAGGTGGTCCGGCGGAACTCCAGCCGGCTGGCCCTGCCTGCGGGAGGGGAGGGGGAAGAATGGGGTGTAGAGGGAGGACGAGAGAGCAGGCCGAAGAAACGAAGGGTCTGTCAAGGTCGCGCTTCATAGTGGAGTCTATCTTCGCTCAAGCAATGAAATTGTCTCTGTACAGAAAAATTCGTACAGCGAAATTCTTTTTAGCAGTTATGTTTTGACTTGAAGTTGAATACTGACAGGGTGATTATTCTTTTTGGTGGTGGTTTACACGTATGAATAAATTTTTACCCTCCAGATTCCGGTTAGTTAGGGTATGCTATATGCACACTAGAATGACAGATCTAAATTTAACCAAAAAAATAGATTTTATATTTATTAAAATTTATTTAGAACATCAAATCAACACTAGGCTATTCTCGTTATATGAAATATAAAAAAATTGAAAATGTTAGCTAGCGATGCCAGAATGTCGGGCACACTATTTACAAATGCCTTTTTGTAATATTACATTGCACAGAACACTGAAACCTTAATACTTCAAATGTTTTTTTACAGTTTTATTATTCTGTGCTACGTTATTTAAATTTATATGTTTAATTTATTTTGGGTTTTGAACTATATTTCTGACATTGTTACAGACGTTTGGGCTTTTCTGTATGTAATTATTAAGTAATTGCGGCTTTTGAAATTACGTTTTTCACGGGCAGATATTTCCCGAGGTTTCGGCGGATCTTTCAAAAAGTGCCTCGAGCCTATTGTTGTAAAAGTTACGCTAGTAAAAAGAAGCTTGGTTTTGGCCGTTTTGGTGCGTGCAGCTCCACGTCAGGACGTTCCTGACGCGGGCCTACCATAAGTTATGTTACGTGTGCGGTGATAATAGTATGTATAAAAAGGTTATCATCAGACTGTTGATGGTATGTTAAGTTGCGAACGGGAATACGTGATTTTAAAGTTATTAACGTCACAAGATATCATTAGTCTAGGTATGCCCATTTTGTTATTACTCTATCACTAACGCTGAACTGACGCCCTGCAACTTTTTAACATTGCCGATTGATATTATGACTTTGTTGATGCTGGGATAAACTAAAACCAGCCGCTATTAAATATTATATTTACTAAATTAATTAGCCTCTTAGTATTATTAATGGCACGATCATATGAACATACAATGCACAACTATCTTAGTGGTCTTGAGTATATAGGTCTTATGTTTTATCGGACAATTGATTTAATTTATGAGTTAGTGAATTTTTCGAACCGTAAATCCATTTTTGAACTCTACGTGAAACATTGACATTTTCGTAGTCGTGCCCATGTACCTGGCAACGATAGTTAAAAAAAATCGGCGTGATATTTTGGTCAAATGGAATTACTGTATTGAGGGATACGTGGTATTTGTTTATTCGTGTGTAAGTAATAAATCAGTCTTAAAATCAGTTAATTATTTTGTCTTCCTCTTTCGTATTCTTATTGAGATAAATATCAGATAAGCATGTGTTACTTGTATCACGACATCTAGGTATTGTTTATCAGCAATTAATATTTTATTTTATTGTTAACTAATGTGAATAGGGCAGTGCACTAGACATCACTACCTGTGTGTAGTGTTGCGTTACACTTTTTAACGCATTAGAGTTCACATAAAATGATAAATCCAAAATTTCGTTTAAAATTATAAATATCAGCGATCAATTTAATTAATGTCCTGTATAACTCAGTGAGTAAAACACTCGAAAATATATATAGAACCTGTTAACCTAAATATTTGTTAACAGTTAAACTGAACCAAGATGTGTTACAGTGTTTTTTTTTTTTTTTTTTTCGTATATTAGAGGTATGGGACATCAAAATACGCATCTGTCGCCCATTGACTTTAAATACAGAATTATAAACTACATATTGTGAAAACATTCTGCAACAGTTTTTGCTGAACAGAAAAACACGGATGAGAAGACAGACGAAATGTGTTTGGTAAGTGATTTTTCGTCAAATGAAATGGAACAGGGCAGTGCTTATCAGAATGAAAGTACAGAACAACTTTTGTGCAAGGAAATGCATTTTACAAAGACATTTCAAGAGAAATCACCTTTAAATGAAATAGATCTTGCTGACATGGAAGAAATATACTTAGATTTAGCGGCCAGGCCCCTTTCAAGTGACGAAATTTCTCTTGAAGGACTGAAATATGTTTCTGGCAACATAGCTCACCGTTTCAGAAATAAATATCCTGACCTTGGCACTACGGATTTCAATTCGGAGGACGATAGCTGGATACATGTACAATCAAAGGGTAACTTAAAATGTCCCACTAATGAATTTTTTGAATTAATAAAGATCGCTGAAATGTGTTTTGATAATGTTCATGGCAACAATTTGTGCAAAAAAGAGCGTATTTTTGAATCACTTACTAAAATTATTTGCGGAACTACTGAAAATAAATATCCAGAAGAAGTTATATTCTGTTTTGTCAGGACAAGAACGTATATGCGTATCAAGTATTTGAACATGAAATATTTTAACGAACAAGACTAAAAACGCAAAGAAAGAAATAAGATGAGGAAAACTACCCTCTAAGATTTTTCAGTGTTATAGTGTCCACTTTCCTTCACCATAATATGTATGTTCATAATTTATTTACGACGTTTTTTTAACTACTATATTTAAGAAAAGCATTTATTGTGAATATCGCAGCAATTATGTAGGGCTTAAGGTATTTAT
This sequence comes from Bacillus rossius redtenbacheri, assembly GCF_032445375.1. NCBI lineage: Eukaryota > Metazoa > Arthropoda > Insecta > Phasmatodea > Bacillidae > Bacillus > Bacillus rossius. The sequence goes on from NC_086330.1 coordinate 17,557,541, forward strand.
TGTATTCCAAATATTGAGTATGTCAATTTTATTGCCTTTATTAAAAATAATATATATGTTAACAATGTAACAAAATTGCGATATTTTTGTATTGCTATTGCAATTTCGTTTCTTGTAAACATTATTGTAGACTTTTTCATATTGAAATTAAATTTGCTATAGGGTTGTTTGTATTTTAATTTTACAGTTATAAGATTTTTTATATGTTGTTTACTGTTTACAAACATTTGAAAAATATTTCCTTAACCATATTTTCATTTCCATGGCAATAGTCTTGTTAGCTTTTCGGGTAACTCTTCTACATGGATGATAAGATGGTGCGACATCTAAAACATAACACACCACCTTTACATAACTATAAAACTAAGAGGTGTTTTCTTTACATAATATTAAAGCACAATGTTTCCTTGTGGCGTAGGTGATTTAGAATTTCCATTTATCTAGAAAAATGCGCTTTCAGAATGTTTTTTAACACACAGTGTTTCGGAAGGTTTTTGAAGGAAAAAATTGACTACCCGTTTTTATTTTTTTGCAGCTCAATTCGGGCACGTGCATGAAATATAATTAATCCGTAGGAAGCGCAATGGTTTAAAGTATTGATGTTGAATATTTGAAAAGATTTATTGAAATAGTGTGAGAGAACGAGCGAGTTGAGTGAGAAGATGTGCGGGAGTGGCAGAGGTTAGCTCTCAGCCACATGTCGTGCGCAGTTGCGAACAAAAAAATAATCCATTCCGCCCTCCCATGGCGAAGGATGAGTGAAAGAGAAGACTGCTAAACCTTCCTCTCCTCCGGGTACTATAGAACCGTATCGGCTGTGTGTTAGAGGGAGAGCGAGATACAACCTACGAGGTTCTGTTAGTTTCTCCTAGATGGCAGGCCACAGAGCGACCGCCAGCAACACCCTTCCCGTATGAAGGCCATCTCGCCACTGACGAGCTGGAACTAAGCTCCTGACCTCCCTACATAGTAACGGTCACCCACATAGGCATCTAGACTCTTTAGTGATCATATGATACAAAATTCATTGTTTTCGGGCCTGTGACCGTTTTTTACCGTGCACCAATCGCCTTAAGCCGGAGTCACCACGCCACGACAGGCCTGACACGCTCAGCAGCCAATGAAATACAAGGTCGCCGTGACGTCAACACGACGAAATACGTGACCCCACGGCGCGCAAGAAAAGTATTCTATTTCTAGTTTCGTCGTGTCGTGCTGCACAACGGAAACATTACAGAACTAAACATCAAAACTATTTTACCTATTTTGTAGATCTTTATGCTGAAAAACGATTTTTTTTTTTTTTTTTTTTTTTTTTTTTTACCTTTTGGCGCACTTTCACATTTTTAGTGTGCCTTGAACAGTTTATTACGCTTTCTACCTTGTATCTTGAATAATTTTTTTCTCACTTACTGCAAAAGACAACTAAATGTCGTATTGATGTTCTTTTCAACTGTCAACAGTAAATAAAAGGGACCTACGCTGTTTTAAGCGATTTCTATGCTGCATTATACTGACACATTTGGCTTGGGAAGACTTGCCGACAGCCACAATTAGAGCATTGTTTTCGTGGTATTGTGACCCTACGATATTAACTCTGTAGTGCTGGAATGCTGTACGATGCCTAGTCGGATTTTTCCAGTCGCATTCGTCCTGGCATTGTGACTTCAGCTTTAAACACATGTTTTCTGAGTATGTTTTACTTATAAAACATTCGGTGGAAATTCTAGAAATCATTCGACGACATTCATTACGCCTTTATCTTAATTTCTCCACCATGTAATGCTAATGGTTACCACTCAGATCTTACAGATTCCCGATGCACGACGAGAAGACTGCGCGCCAGTTCACAGCTCTTTGCGCTTAGAGGCGATGCCGCACTGAAAGCACCAGCGAGATTCGCGCTAATCATCCCGCCTCACTAATGCAGGTGCGCCCCTGTCCAGGCGGGCCCTTTAACCCAAAAGGCAGGGAAGATTTGCAAACACTCATTGCTTCACGTAGGCTAGGCAGTCTAACCTCTCGGTAGTATGCCTTTGCATGAGGCACCTTACAACCGGTAATTTAGCATAGAGGAGTGTGCGGAAACATTGCAAATCGCAAACTATTTTTTGCCCACGTCGTTAGAAAAAAATCGCAATGAGTTCAATATTTAATTCGTTTAATAGAACGTACGTGTGTATCATTAAGTCTACTTTGCATGGAACCGATCAGATTTTGATAGGTTGATTTTATTCTGTACTAAAATAATTTTATGTATTATTATTGTAGCGTAAGTACGGATTACTTTGGTCCTAAGGCATTACTTTGCCCTTAATAAAACAATTCGTAATGAAGCACACTAGCAGCTCATTGCTTCAGAATCGCATAGTTATTGACGACTACACCATGCTTCATGCAAAATTATACTAAGTAAGACTACTTATATGTCTGATATTGTTTTGTATTTTTTTCATACCCTTAAGTTAATTGTTTTCTTGACCAATTTTTAAATCTAAGAACATTTTTCAAAGAAGTGTCAGTGTAAACTAAAGATGAATGAAATATATGTGTGTTGTCACTAATTTGAAAGTAATTTTTAACCTAAACCAGTGTGTTGCTTTACCCTGAACATATTTTACAGTGTTTTAAGATATGAATATTTCACGTGGTATTTAGTTACCCTTATTTATGGTCTTTTTTTAAAAAACGATATCACTATAAAAATAAAATTAGTGAATTAAATACAATTAGAAGTAATGAATGACTATTTTAATGTTACGTTAAAAAATATTCTGTTTATTGTTGGCTATGTCCCAGCAGAATCGAAACCAATAGTTGGTATGGAAGTAGCTCGTGTTTACTCACGTATTTACTCAGGTAATGGTGACGACGGCGTCGTCCGCTGCGTTAACGGTTTCGAGTGATGGATGCCGGACCCCCATTCGGCAGCGCTACAGGCAGGCTGAGATATGCTGCGTCCGTGACAGATGCGCTGTTGGGTTGGCGGGCCGCTCGCGCGCGGCGCTTGATGAATGGGGCAGTGTCCGGGCGCGTTGATTCCCTTCCTCCCCCTCCCCCTCCACTTCATACCCTCCCGGCTCACCGGAGCGCGCGCGTCCAGGCGTCAGCGAGTTGAGGCGTTAGTCCGCCGAAGCGTCGAAAACGCGATGGCCCATCCCTGGGGCGTCCAGGCGTCGCCGATAGCTCGTTGTCCCGCCGCCTCCGTCGGCGATCCTCGTCCGTCCATCGGAGGGCGATCTCCCCCGGGCTGCTGACCACGTGGTCCCCCCTCCACACGGCCGGACGGACTATCCAACGAGTTCCTTGAAAGATATACTTACATTGGCTTGGTAACAAAACAACTTTAAATTTGACTTGATGTAGGCTTTTGGACATACGCCATTGCTTAGCACATGCATGTCTGTAGAAGAAAACTACAAAAAAAAAAACACAAATGACAGAAAACACAAATTAAGCAAAAAATTGCTGTTGTCAGGATTTAACGCCACAAAATACTCCACAACAGGAATATGGTCAACAAACAATTAAAAAACAAAGAAAAATGGACTAACAGAACGAAAAAAAAATATATTTTCAGTCAGCAGAGCATTGAATTAAAAAATATGTGGATCCCTTTGATTAAGAGAGAAACATCTCTGCAACACAAAACAATAGCCAATACTCAACCTACAATAACCAATCCGCTTTAACTCCATGGTGCACAGCCAATGGGGAGTCAGCTTAAGTCCAGTGGACTAGGTACTCCATAGCAAAACTGCAAAGGATCTCTGGGCGGCACTCTTCACGAGTGAAGGCTCAGGGCTTCAAGCAAACAAGTAAAAAAAAAAAGAAAAAGAAAAAAAAAGTCCCTTCTCAGTCGCACCTGTGTTTCCGTACCATGTGCGTCTCTGCCTGAGGACGGGAGCAGATAGCAGTTCCCGAAACGTCGCTTGTTTCTGTTTTAGAAAACTGTTGTGTTTGTTTCGTCTTTTCGTTTGGTTGTGTTTTTGTCTCGTTTTGACTGTTGTGTTGAATTTTTTTGAGTTCACTATTTTTGTGCTGTCATCATTTGTGGGTTATCTTTCGTTTCTCTTTTGTTTTTTTGTTTTTGGAAAACTATTGTGTTTGTTTCGTATTTTCGTTTTACTGTGTTTTTGTCTCGTTTCAACTGTTGTGCTGAATATTTTGGGTTCGGTATTTTTTTGTTCTGTCATCATTTGTGGGGTTTTTTCGTTCTGTTAGTCCATTTTTCTTTGTTTTTTATTTGTTTGTTGACCATATTCCTGTTGTGGAGTATTGTGTGGCGTTAAATCCTGACAACAGAAATATTTGCTTAATTTGTGTTTTTTGTCATTTGTGTTTTTTTTTTGGTTTTCTTGTAAAGACATACATGTGCTAAGCAATGGCGTATGTCCAAAAGCTTACCTCAAGTCATGCACTCCCATTGCACAAATCTTTCAAATATAATAACTTTAAATTTGCATGCAAATAATAGAAATTTAAATAATAAAAGGACTGGAGTGATATTTTAAAAACGGTTGATAAAGTATAAATTCAAAAACTTTAAACTTATACTTAGTATACAATCTTAATATAATAACGTGAATAAATAAATTATTCGATTTATTAAAATAATATAATTAAAATTGTATAAATAATGTAAATCCATAAACATGCAAGATGTTCATTCAATTTTTTTTAAATGTCTATTATTTATTGAATCGTAATGTAGTAATTTATCAATTATAATGCAAATAAATTTAACTTACATGAACACAAACGCACTTATTTAAGTACACTTGAAAACACAATTTATATCACTTATATTTACAAAACATAAATGTTTTAATGAATTAAACCAGAAATTAATATCAATCCCGAATGTAAATGGTTTAAAAACACATATATAATTTTTATTTTTATCTTGTCTTTTTTTAATCATGTAAATTTTTGTTGTATAGTGAGCGCGCATCGTAAAAATGCACTCATGTCTTTTTTTAAGGGGTATAAAGAAGTATAACTTCAAAAACAAATATTTTTTACTAAATTCAAATAACTGAATCTTTGTGGAAACTACGCCATATTTTTACTTAGCCTAGTATACTTCATTCTAAACAAAAGTAAACAGACACTGAACAAGAGTGTTCTTACTGTAGACTTAACCAGTTTTTTAACGTTTTACAAGTATACTAAGAATAATCGTTTGGAATTATTACAAAATAAGTAAACTCTGTGCCTGTGAATTTACGGAGATAGCTGTATTTTTACGAAAGTCCTGGATAATTTTTAACTAGCGCTTTACGTAAATTGAATGTGAAAATTTTTAGCAGTATTGCGATCACTTCCAGTCTTCTGACCCCGGGGTTAGAAATTACAGTGCATTTACGGACGGTTCAATCAAGAAATAACTCAGATAAACAAATAGTTCTTCGTTAATTTTGTGTAACTGAATCTACGTTGAAACTACGACGTTTTTCGACTTCCGAGTTGTTTTGTTTAGTTCTAAACAGAGACGAACACACGCATTGACAAAATAAGAGTGTTTTTCGCGTAGATTTGACCAGTTGTTTTTTTTCATGTTTTGTTAACATACCAAAGAATATTCTTTTGAATTCAGGTTAAAATCCAGTGAACTTAGCGTCCGTAAATTTACGAAGAAAGCCGCGAACTTACGAAGATCCCTGGACAACATGTAACCAGCGATCTTCGTAAATTTAAAGTGATATTTTTCTACAGTCCAGCGAGGCGACGCATTCCGAAACGTCTGGTTTTGAATCCCCGTGAGAATATCCTGATTTCAGTTCCCCCTCCCTCTCTCTCGTGGTTAAATTGTTTATGTACATTCATTAAGTCTCGACGAAACGGGAACTTATCTACAGGTATATTTAAAACAGTGTCGTAAAAAAATTGTCTTTGCTGAAATAAACAAAAAAAGATAACGTAATTGTAGAATAAAGCAATTTTAATAAAAAAAATTCTAGTTTATTTACACAAATAAAATATTTTTGGATACAGATTTTTTTACGGTACCACAAGGGAATCTTTTATATTATTTTTTTATCTAACACAAATCAACGTTACACGATCCTTGTTTCCTAGACTTTTCCCAGAATATAAATAAAGTCTTTGAATAAATAAATACAAACAGCATGAACACAGAGAGCTCAGGTTTTTTCGTGCAGCGTTTTATCTCTTATTTTCTATAAATAACCAGAAAACCAATGCAAAGATAGACAAGCTGACTTCCTCTCTATTGACACTAGCACTCCGGAAAAAAGAGTAACACGGTTTAGTGAATTAAGTAAATTAGGAAACTGGAAGGAGAAAAAGTTTTTTAAATTCTTCAATTAGAAGCATAGTTAAGGTTATTAAAAAGCAAGCTAAACTGTGATACTTGGAATCTAACCTATATAAAAACTAAAATTATACTCCAAATTACCTACTAGAGTTTTACAGTTCATGACTAGTACTAGCTCGAGGCAGGTTTACAATTAAATTATTTTCTAAATTAAACTATCTATTAATATTTCCCACTCTCCAAGACTAACTTATCGTTAGGATAGGTTTCCAATCTTCAAATAACACACTTTACAAATCCTACTTATTTATAATACGCATCTAAAAGAATATAAGAAACCATGATAAAATGTTAATAAAATAATGTAACATGTTTTATGTTACATATCTATATCTTACAAATTATTGATATACTTAATTTTAAGCTCAAATCACTAGCAAATAAATACTTTAAAACATCGCTTCATGATGCTTTAACCTTAAGTCACTGTTCCTTTTTTCGTTTTATTCCAGTTTCCAGTTCAAATCGCTGACTATGCATGTTTCTACCAAGATTAAGTTATTAAAATTCATGAAATGAACAACAAATTATATAAAACTGTTCACATAACATTCTATTTAATATATTAGGCCGGGTATTATAATATGTAATATAAAACAAAACAAAAATTGATTTTGTTTTATGTTTTTATTTGTTTTAAATTATTATAATTATTAAAATATTTATTTTATTTTCAAAGAAACACCTAAATTCTGCGAGTTTACTGCCAAACGCTTAACTATTCCATTTCGAAAAATTATCGGAATTTTCTTAATAAACTAATGTCTTTTAGGCTTCCTCTCATGCGTCATAATCGTTAATTCAGACAATCAGGTAACAGAACCCCAGGAATGAACGAAAAAGCTTCATACATATGTTTATAATATAAACATATTATTAATATTATTAATTATTATTTAACAGGTTATTTTTTGACATTATATTAGTTTATATTATAAACATATGTATGAAGCTTAAGATTTGTCTTATGTCTTATTAATTTAATTTGAAATTATTAATATTTTTAAAATATATATATTAAATCTAACGTTTTTCTAATGTCAAAAAATAACCTGTTAAATAATCATTAATAATATTAATATCTAATTTACTTTACACAAAAAAAATAATTTACGTGCTACGATTTGTTTTTCTATAGCCAAATGCACAGGTCTGATTTTAGTTTACTCGTCCGTAAACAAAAAATGCAACGTTTTCTGGTACAAGTTTCTCTGACAGCGCTTACTAAAAAAAACACCTCAACCTAAAGGTATGGTACTTCTAACAGCTCAATGTTGTCCATATATTGATACCACGGAAAGTTGACGAGTACAGAATTTTTTTTATAAAAAAATTTAACTTTTCTCATTGTAAGTCGTTCGTACAATTACGGGTGAATCAACAAACACTTGGCTTCATAGTGAGACCAGAATACATGATAATGCAGTGGTTAAACTTAACATTCTGCAGTATGAAGACGCAGGAACAACACGCTTACAAGCCCTGGATCCCGACGGAAAAATTTTCCGCAAATGACTTTTCTTAATATGGTTATAAACTACTATCACTTACGTAATGTTCATGTATTTTTCGCACTAAATTTTGGGCCCGTGAACTTTTTTTATGTCCTACTTTCAATCATATCATTCAAAAAAGCCTTAATTTTCTAAATATAACAACACTTGTTCGCACTATAATCGCAAACAAACATGTAAAAAATATATCAATTACTTATTGTATTAAATCAACATAAAAATATATATATTGAAACTAATAACAACGAAATTTATATATTTGTATACATTTAATGTTAAACTTGTAAACGAGGACTTTATATGACAATATGATACATAAATCATTAAAATTTGTGGCTTATAAATCACTTGCAGAAATAAGCAAACAGTTCGTAATGGTAAATTTTCAATGTATAAATGTTTAAGAAATTGTATTTTTCAATTATTACCTGTTAATTTTAATGCAAGTTAACGAAAATGTCTTGTTTAAATCCAACCCAATTAAATTTACATTGTTTAGAGAGTGAATAATTCTAGCTGATCGAATTGTGAAGGATGTAGGCCCTAATCTTGCTATTTACATTACAATGAACTCATACTATTTCATTGTTTTTCATTTTATGTTGTAGTTGAGATAGATTAAAATAAATGTTTACTCTTCGCGGAAAAAACTATAACTGTATGTGAAGTTATTTAATTCAACTGTAATAAAAAAACACTATTGCGTGAGAGTGCAAATTTTCTGCTGCATAAATTTTTATAGTATTGCACAATTTTTATGTAAAGAATACGGGTTACTGAAACATCCGACGACATGGGAGACGGCTCGCTCACTACCTCACTTAATAAACTTACCGTTACAAGTTCGGGATCTTGTTATGAAAATTTTCTTGTCTTACGGAAAAAAAAGAACTTCTCCACTCCACCGCCCTCCACCGAAGAGCGGAATGGAGCGTACAGTATAGAGCCATTAAACCGACAAGCATAAAAAAACACGAACGCTAAAGAACTCTACAAAATGTTTGACGCAACACGGAAGGAACTACTACGTGTTTCCGACTTTTATGAATACTTTTGAAATTAACAATTAAGCTTAGTCACTGACCGTAAACTGGGAGTGGAAAAAAACATGTTTCCATTCTGGTGAACATCCTATTAATGGTTATTGGCAGCTCATCAAGAAAAGTAATTCCTTCACTGGCGTACATTTTTTTAAATCATTATTTCATATACGCACGCCATTGTTGATACATTACCCTGATTGTAATATAAAAACCAAACTAATGTTCAACATAAATGCATGGAGAGCAAGCCAACATTAACTGATGTCAAATGTCACTGAAAAAATTACATCACAAACGAACACAGAGGGCTAAAAACGACGAGACAGTTACAGGGAGAACAGAAAACACAGAAAAAAATGACAACCTTGGACAACAAACAAATTCCAGAAATCGACAACCTTGAATGCGAAGGAAACCAGCTATGAAATTAGACAGATGACTTGAACAACACAAAGACGAAAGCACGGACGAACAAAACAGGCTTTATATGAACAAACAGTTGAACAGTTTACCTCCTGCAATATATACCATGTTTTAAATTGGGTGACTGCTGAAATTGGTTAATTATATTTTACCAATATAAGAGTTAAGATATAGCTTGATAAAAAATAAATTTTGACATAAAAACATCTGTTAAGTTCTGTTTAGTAGCAAAGTAGAAATTCATGACGCAACAAAATTATGATATTTTTTTGGGAAACGAAAACTGTGTAGCGTGAGAAAGCAACTGGCCAAATCAAGTCGTTGCGGCAGCGCGCGTGCAAAAGAGACGGCAATATGGCACTACGGCTAATTATGTGACCACATGAAGCTAAGACGATAGTCCAGGTGTTGATTGATAGCACTAAAGACGTTCACCTAAAACTAAAAAAAAATATCGACTTAAACAACAATCACTATTATTTTATTAATTTGCAGATTTGAAAAATCAACCTTTTGCAAGAATTTTGGTGCATGGGTAACGAAGACACATTCAGAACCAAAGGTAACGGCAAACTGAGAAAAACAGGCTTATCAAAAATAGAAGATCGCAATTTTTTTTTTTTTGCAAAACTCCGTTCCCCCGGAGAAACCCCCGGAATGGCCACCGCATGGGGAGCCCAAGAAAAGAAACGGGCTCCCCATTTGGAAGCCACCTGGAAGGTTTTTTTCTGTTCCACCCACCGTTTCTTTTGGTAGCCTGACTTGTTACAAGGGATTGTATTCCTACCAGAGAAAATGCCACCATTTTGTCTGGGCAATCCGCCTTGGAGGAGCCGGGGCGCGAACCCGGGTCCTACAAGTCACAAGGCAGGCGCTCTACCACCAGAACCAGAGCGGTAGAGCGGATACTTGCAGTCTTCTTAACACTGACATGATTCTATGCCAAGAGTTTATTGTAGTTTCGTGTGTCAATAACACGTACATTACGTGTAGTAACATCTTACCTCGGCAACGAACAAATTTATGTATTCTTATGTTCTTCGTTCAGCATGAATTGTGTAATTTCATAACAGTGAAATATAATTTGTATAACTAGTCTGGCAATTTTTTAGTTGGTTTTCAGCAAAATAACTTACAGTCCCGCTGTATAATAATTATATAGAACAATAGACTAGTAAAAAAAATATGTAAAGAGCTTGCACTGTCGATGACAAAGTTATTTTGAAATAAATGTTAGATATTTAAAGAGTGTGTTTAGTTAAAAATATTTGTGTGCTTACAAGCATTAAGTTATTGTATAACATTTTATTTATTTGGTTTTAAAGCCAAAAAAATTAACCTTGTTATATCACTTTTGGCTTTATTTTAACGTGCTTAATATGCGCAGCTAATACTGGAAAGCTATTAAAACAACTGTTTGCAAATATGCATTTTCAAAATCTTAAATTAAGTACTAAATCAATAATAGTGTTGGAGATGTCAGAATAAAAGATACATTTCATACTGACATCGCCGGAATTTTAGGTAATTATAGTACTTACCTTAAATCGATCAGTTTCTGAAGACTAAGAATTTAGACGACACTATTTTTGTGAGATTTGCTTACTAATTTAGAAATATTTACATTATTTGAACTCAACTATATTTTATTGGAACTTGCTGTACTCCTGAGTACAGAATTCTTGGTAATAGCTTACCTCAGGGTTAAGCAGGAGCATAAATGTTTTATTTTATACAATGAAACCCTCAGAAACTTAATTAAATAATCGGGATTATTAAACATGAACTTCTTTGAGAACACAAATACAGAAAGTTTTTATTTAATATTTTTGCACATAGCTATTTAACTATTTGTAACAAAAATTGGAATTCGGTGTTTTTATTTTGGATGTGTAATATTTCTACGTGTAATAGTATAAAACATGTATTATATTTTAATTGTTACAGTATCAAAAGTTTATTTAATGGTTGTGTATGTATATTTTCGTCCAAAAAAATTGGTTGTCTGTAAAGTCGGTTTATGGACGATAGTTTAACGTGACGTCATAACAAAACATTGATGAAATGATTGATCCAGAAGAAAATGAAATATTATATTCGGCCTGAGACTGAGACGTAATATTTTTTTGAAACCAAACCATTTAGGCATTAAAAATATTATATTCTTTGAGGAAGATTTTTTTTTTAAATTTTTCTATCTTTTGTATGATAAAATCTACCTCTGCATACTTTTATGAATAAAATTGAATCATTTTTATTGAATTATCACTATTTTGTATGGATAGAAAGAATGAGTGAAATGAAATCTACAATTCAATTAATAAATTTACTTATATTTGCATTCATTAATTCAAATATATTTATTACTTTTGAAGTGTCGTGCGCACCGTATTAATTTTTACAAGTACAAAAAAGAAATTCAGCCGCCGGGATTTGATCCGTCAACCTATCGATTGGTCAATTCAATTCAATTCAAAAAGCTTTTTATTATGTCTTTTTCATACATTGGCACTTTTACATGATACACTTGACATGTGCTCTTTTGCCAAAAAATATCTACAATTTAAAAGGTGAACATTGGTTTTACATATTATATACAGATGAACGGAAGTTTCAATTGATTGTCTTTGAAGGAAAAAGTTTAAAAACATTCATTATATGTCTGGAGCCATTGGCTCAATGTTTGTGGTATTTATATGATGTTTGAAATGACATGGTTTTACACTGAGTTATATATATATGTACATCATTTTCTATATTTAAACTTTCATCTATATTTCACTTTCACTTTCATTGTCGCTATGGTTGGCGTTCATTTGGTTCATGGTTGCACTGACTGAAACAAGGTTTACACTAAATTACTAAATTGAATATATTTATTATTTACATGTATATACACTTTCATTGTCGCTGTGGTTGGCGTCCATGTGTGACGTGGTTTTACGGCACTGTGGTGGGCATACGTAGCACTTGGCACTGGGTGGTTTTCCCTTGATATGCCCAGTCAGTGTGGCCTGCCGGGGTGGTAGTCAGTGATGAGTTTATGTGGGTGTGGGTGTGTGATGATGTGTTTACCAATGTTTTGTGTAAGTGTGGACGGGTGTTGTGCTGCTTTCTTGAAGAAATTGTCTGCGTATTGTGTTACAACTGAGCGTGGTGGTGGGGTGTCTGTGAGGGCATGGAGCTGTATGTTAGTTATATATTTGTATTTCCCGAGTGTTAATATGAGTAGTTTATTAAAAAATGTGTTTATTTGGTGGAAGCGGATGTCGGGTACATGAGCAAATATTACGGAGGCATAACGTAAAATAGGGACAATGTACGCCTTGAAGAGGCGTACACGGTCATGGTCTGGTAGGGGGCTGTGGGGGGCGGAGAATTGAGGAGAGCGAATTATATGCGCGGTAGGCGTGGCAGACGAGAAGTGCGGTGAGAAGCGCAGTGTGCGATCCAGTGTCACACCTAGGTATTTCACTGAATCGCTCCAGTTGATCACAGCGCCGCCCACAAACAATGCTGGGGGTAGACGGGGGCGTCGTATGGTAAATAAGATGGCTTCAGTTTTGGAGGGGTTTGGGAGTATGCCCCAGGATGTAAAATAAAATGTAACTGTGCGGATGGCCGAGGTCAGCCTGGCTTTGATTTTAACGGGATCGTGATGTCTTACCATCAGCGCGGTATCGTCCGCGTACATGACAATCGGTGCATTCGGGGGCGTAGGAATGTCATGAGTGTAAAGGGAGAGTAATAGAAGTGAAAGCGTAGACCCTTGTGGGACTCCTGCCGTAATGATTCTGCTTGATGAGATGGACCCTTCCACCCGGACGCGGAACGTGCGGGCTTCTAGGAAAGAGTGGAGAATGAAACGAAGGGCAGGGTTGAATCCCAGAAAGGCTAGCTTGAGGATTAGGGCTTGGTGATGGACAGTATCGAATGCACGACTCAGGTCTAGCAACAGCATGCCGGTATGGGTCCTTTGGGTGAAGTTGAAGGTGATTTGGTCGGTGACGTGAGCCAGGGCATGCTGCGTTGACAGTTTGCGTCTGAATCCAAACTGGAATTCTGGCAGTCGTTGTAGACGAGCTACTTCCGCCTCCAACCTGGCCAGGACTATGCGTTCCGCTACCTTAGAGGTGACAGATAACAGAGATATGGGGCGGTACGACGCTGGCCGGCTGGCGGCGCCCTTCCCCTTGAATATGGGTGCTACCGTGGCCTCATGCCATGAACGTGGGTAGTGACCTGTGATGAGGATGCTGTTAATGATGTTAGTGAGATAAATGAGTGCTTTGCTTGAAATGGATTTGAGAAGGCGTGGGGTGACTTCATCTGGGCCAGGGGCAGCACGAGTTCTTAGGAGGTAAATCTCCTTCCTCACCGGCCTGGGTGTGGTTAGTTTGAGGGAACCAGGCAGGGGGGGTTGAGGAGGATGGTAGTGTGTGGGGAGCTTTGACAGGTGGGGCGGTATGGGTGCTGGGGTGAATGAGTTTGCGAAGTGGTCTGCCAGGCACTCAGCCCTGTCAGTCACCGACTCCGCAGTGCCGTCACCCACCTCAAGAGGTGGGATCGCTGGCCTTGCAGAGCGGAGACCACGAGCAAAGCGCCGTTCGCAAGTGACAGTGCTTGGAGCTTCTTGACTTCGTTTGCCGGCAGCCATTCAGCGACAGCCGCTCTGCACTATCGGAACAGTGCATTGTAGACATCCCTGTCCGGCTGCAGGCGGGTACGTTGCCATCGGCTCCGAGCCTTGTTGCGGGATGATATGAGTGTTTTTATGTTATCTGGGAAGGGGACACCAAGAGGGTGTGGTTTGACTGTGGGAATGTGCAATGAGGCCGCGGTGATGATGGTGTCAGAAAAGTGAAGAACTTGTTGATCAAGTTCTTCCTTTGTGCGGGCTTTACATTGCAGGTCTAGCTGCTGGTCCATTGCTGATCGGTACATTTTCCAGTCAGCTAGTTTGTAATTAAAGATGAGTTTGGTGGTCGTGGGGGTGACTGTGGTGTCTATTGTCCCCATGATGGGGTAGTGATCGGATGTCAGATTGGTGCAGACTGTTAAATCACTGACTCTGGGAAGGCCTGTGCCTATCTCCAGGTCTAGGACACTGGAGCTGCCAGTGTGGGAATGGGGGTGGTATGTAAATGTGTCAGGGGCATGGAGGGTGATAGGGGTTCCCATCAGGTAATTGCGGAGGGCAATACCTCTATAGTTATTTCTGAGGCAGCCCCAGGAGGTGTGCCTGGCATTGAAGACACCCGCCAGGATGACACATGAGTCGAGTATCGATTGGTGGTAAGCGTTGCTAACCGCACAGCCACGAGGCCATATTGGAAACAATTGTTTCAGATGTTATAAATTATTAATATTCCACGCACGATATTTGTTTGAATTTCTTTTAACTAGCATATTCTCTGTTGGACTCGAAATATTTACATGCTCGTGGGCTCATAACTATAATACGGTGTGTGATTTAGTTGATCAAATAATAACTCATGAAAAATAATTACCAATGTCAAACTAAAGCGTGAAAAGTATCATACCAGCAATAAAAATTTAGTTACACAGCTAAAACAATACTCATACAACACTGTTTAAATATACTGATTTACACTAGTAATTAAAATAATACGTACTTGTAAGAACGCCATTTCCTTGAGAATATACTCCCGTGGCGCGGTGCACAACAATAACCTCGAACCCCGCTATGTTGTCGTCTGCCCTAAGCCGTGTGTGGCAACATGCGCAGGCGTGATCCAACCGGCGCAACCCGCCTATCCCTGCAGCATGGCGGGGTGAAACCTGAACAGTACGCCACCACGTGCCGGCCGAGTTCTCTGTACCGTCCACAACATACCAGAGAGATGACACGCATGCGTAAACAGGACACATCCGTAGTGGGAGATCCGTAGTGGGACATCCGTAGTGGGACAATTTTTCGTGCGTGCAGCCAGCGTTCATTGATTTATTAGACGTCACATCAAACGTCCTGTTATAGCAATATATATATATATACATATTTCAAAGCAGTCATGAGGACTGCCGACAGAAGTGAAAACGTTTTCGCAATTTTTACGAAAGAATATTATCACACAAGAAATTTGTTTTATCACGTTAGTAAAATAACTCCTAAATTACTATAAAGTACGCATTGCATAGTAATTGTAGGTATTAAAAAAATAATGATGTTCTTAATTTTTAGTTTTATTGCTACAAAGACTCCATTTTCTTCGTTATTTAAACTATATGAGAATATTAATATATTTTATACTCACTTTTTACTGCACAGCTATCGTATATTTGAGATTTTAAATAAAAATTGAACAAAAACACAATTTAAACAATGTATACACACATTCCATTCACATATGCACAGCACTGATGTACAGGGACTTAAGACGCGTACTGGCTGCGCGCGCACCACTGAGTGACCTTGTCGATGATGATTTACATGAATTTACTCCCTACCCAAACCTTCCCATAGAGGTTTGCACTTTAAAAAAATCAACGGTGGAGGCCTTTTCAACTGCCATGGCTTCCAACGAGCAGTGACGTTTACCAGAAGGACAACTTCAATTTGTGCGATTGTTAAATTGACTGACAAAGACGATGACGTTAACATTTATAACGGTAGTAAATATCTAAACAAAATTATTTTATTAAATTGACTATCTTACGTTGACGGCGTTTCTCGGGATATTCCACCCTTGGGAGCTGATTTTCGAAAAACTTCGTTTCCATTTGAGGTTTATCTAGTGTAAAAAACAAGATTGTTTGGCACATATTTTAAAAACGGAAATTATCATTTTTAACGCCTCCACCAAATTTTAACGGAGATGAATAAGAATGCATGAACATAGCAGCAGCCGTCTCCATGGAAACGAAGAAAGCATTAGCAATGCAGCATACGTTGCCATGGAGATTTTGGGACCAAAAGCGGTAATTTTAATCTTAAACACCCCTGAAACCCTTTAAGAAATGAATTTTTCAAAACTAAGAAACACGTATTTTATTTATTTTGAAGTCTATGATCAAAAAGGAACGCAAGTAAACTGGTAGCAAATATATAATTTAAGGCATTTACATCTGACTGTATATGATACCTTTATCTATTAGGCTATATATATTTTTTTAACAAGCACATGCGCACACTCTGTGTCTTATTCTGTTATTCATATATCTCTCTCGGTTATATATATAATATATATAATATATATATAATATCTATATATAATATATATAATATATATATAATATATAATATATATATATTATATATTATATATAAATATATAATATATATTATATATATAATGTATATATTATATATAATATATATGGGTGGGGATGAACCATCGCACATAGAGGAGAGCGAAAACAAGCTCAGCAAAGCATATAACAGAGTGATCTCATTATATCTCTTTGGCCAAGTACATATCTGTGCTTCTTGCGTAAAGGTGGTTAAGTCCAAAATGGTTAAAAACGAGTTTTTATCACAGGAATGTTTGCGAAATTGATAAGGGAGATTAGAGACCTATTTTAAAACAATTAATGAGTTTCCAAAGTTCTAAAGCGATTAGTAAAGCTAAAACAAATTGACTTCAAGAAACCTGATAATTTTCAATCGCAACTATCTCAAAACTATGATTTTGGACCTAACCCCTTTTACGGAACAAGCACATATATTATCTGTCCTTTTCTCGTAAGAAACGTTTCACAAAGAAATGCTTCACGAAAAAAAAGGTTTGCATTAAAGTTGGGCTTTGAAATGCTAGTCTCATCGCGCCCAATGAGGTTTCACTTCAGAAGAGCTAATTCGGGCGCGCGGATGAAGGATGGCGGAAGCAGATGTGCTCAGGGGTTTGAGTGACGTCTTGGGAGGGTTCTGGACCACCGACTCTTGGAGCGAGCGCGCTGGATGGTCTCGGTTGCCTCGGGCGACGTGGGTCAATGGGCAGCCACGAACCCCCGGCGTGCAGGCTGTTCTCGCCGAGGGCAATTTAGCACGGAAGCGAGAGCCCGCCTCACACACGCACACACATACGACTCCGTGAACGCAACTTTGGTCCAGAGAAACATGTGAAATGTACGAGTCAGTGGGGTCGGCGAAGAGAAAACCGCTCTCTCAACGTTCCCTCGCGAAATGTACCTGAGCGAAAACTAACGTGCGAAGCTGATTGAGTGAACTGAGCTGTCTTGACAGCGACACTTAAGTGATGCCTTCCAGCACTCATTGTGTTAACAGTGTATGTCATGTTCTGGGTCATTATTTTGTATCTACTTACCTTAACTGTTTAGCTTGCCGACTTTTTTAGTCGCTGAACGTTTTCTATGTGTGTATATATATATATATAATCCTTTTTGCATTTTTTGCTGGCAAAGTTGCGTTTTTTTTTTTTACTTTTTTGTACAGTAAAGATAACGAGAATGAAATGTAATATAAAATTAGAAACTTTTAGGCTTTAAAACAATTTTACTGGCTACTATGCGATACAGTTTAGTTTCTTCGGGAAAACGGTTAATTCTATGTAGTTTTTCCAAATACTCCGAAATTTTATGTTTTAGAAATAAAGTAAGATAAAATTAATTTCTTCTAAAAAACTACAAACCGCTGTAGCAACCAGCATTGGCTAAAAACCCCAAAAGTTTCAGTTATTTATTCCATTGGTTTATCATTATCTTATATAAAAACAAAAGTGTAAAAAATTCAACTTCGCCAGGTAATTATGAAAAAAGTATGTGCTATAAATAATATATTATATATATAAGTTCGACCAATCGAAAATTCCACAAATTTAACCGCGTTAACAGTAATTATAAAATGACGTGAAACCGGGCATACAGCGCCTAAAGAGCCATGGGTAAAGCTCGTACAGGTGTTGGAGCCCAGCACAATGTTTCTGAGATTACTAAGAGATTACTAAGATTACGAGGTGATGCTCGTGTCGTCCGGCTGTATGAGTCACGTGTGTGGGAAGGCTAGAGACGTAAAAGAGTTTAAAGGGAAACAGGTTTGCACATCAGATACCTCATTATGCGTTGTAATATTACATATTCCATAATTGTATATTTTATTTATTTAATTAATTTTATTTCACCTTTTAGGAAACATAATATTGGTTAATTTATTTTATCAATTACTCTATGCAATGTGAAATCAATTTATTTAAAATGCAGAAACAAACATTAGGTGTGTGTCATGGGCAGAGCAGTATGATATTTTCTACTTGTAAAAAGAAAAAAAAACAATCTTTTGATCAAAGAAACTTTTATCAAAAAATTTTAAAACAGAGAGAACGTTTGGTGCCACAATTTTAGTGTGGATATGTATGTGCCCGTAGTGGGTTTGAATTAGTATATTTGAGCCAATTAATATTTCAAAAGTGTTTAAATGTTACAAGAAAGAGACTTGTGATTGATGAGTTATATTTTTTATGAAACTACGAAGATTCCGTAAGATAATCTGCGAAGTACTTGTGTGAAAGTGCTATGCTGAACTTGTATGAGCATATAAGTTGAAGGTATGCTATGCTGAATATTTCGACTAGAGAGACATTTTACAGCACAGCCTGTTAGCACATTTGTTAGAGAACTGGTGATTCGACGAGCAGAAGATTTACTGAACATTGGTGAGACACCTAGTTAATGGTGGGGTAATCAAGAGTAACTACGATGAGCCCAGCAGCACGTCAAGAATGATCGTCGGTAGCGGTGTAGAATTCATCGAAGGAGGTGTTGAATGAACTGCCGACTGTGATCCGCGTGTGTTACTGCCGACGTTTGAAGACTTCCCATTCATCATTATTGAAAAGTCATCAGCGGAATCGTCGAGGACTGGACGAATACAATAGAGTCTGCCTATATCCTTTTGATTATTAGTAATTGAGTATAGTCTACATCACGGTATGTACTTTGTAATGATTGGTATTGTATATATAATTTTGTGTAGCTTACTATGTGTCCTTGCTCACCCATAATTATACCGTTCCAAATTGCAGCACCCATACACTTTATTTGCCGTGACTTAAGTTTAGTTTGTTATCTTACATTTGAGTTGAAGTAATTGTTTTGTTTTCATGTTTTTGCTTGGTCTGATACCCATTCATAATGGTTAGTATTTGTGTTGCAATAACTCCCAATGAGTACCTTGGAATAATTAGAGTTTTCCATGATCTACTGACACAGAATTTAGCACGGCGCAATAAGATTTATGTGGATTAGATATTTCACTTGTATACATATATTTGCTGACCTACATTAAAACTATCATGTTTATATGTCTGGCTAAACTCTCAAGTTGGAATTTGGAACGTCAATGTAGTATTTGTTAACTTGAGTACCACAGTGCTAAGTGTGTACCTTAAATAATATTATCACAAATAATTGAAACTAGGAATACACACGTATATGCCTGGTAATATAATTATGCAACTTGATGAATGGTCAAATACAATGTTGTTATCCAGATTCTTGATTAGTTGATGATAACTTTCATTGGTCAGGCAGTAGTCATTAGTATAAGTAAGGTTAGCTGGCGCTCAGGGAAATTTAAATCATGTTGCAATAACGAATATCAAATCAAACTTATTAACTGTTGAAGAATCGGACACAAATAGTATTTATTCAGGATTTGTTCTGATAATTCTTAACAGAATGGAGAATACTAATTCTTACACCAAATAATCAGGCAACTCACACCAACTATTTATATGTGTCATATAAAGTTTGAGCCAGCAAGTTAGGTTGTCACCTTATAGTGTCACACAACGTTTTGGACAGTTTAACCGATTTGAGAGTGTACTGTTATAGTGGCGACTAAATTAGGAATTTGCTATCTAGTAGTACCACTTTTGTCTCGTGTTAGCGTAAAAAAAATAAAGAACTAATATCATATTCCATCATCAAACTTCTTAAGAAATCACTTAAACTATAATCAGTAACGAACATGTGTGAAAGATTGAATGATTAAAGTGTAAGGCATGCAGAGCATGAATGGAGTATGTACAGTTCAAGAAACTAAAACTCACCTGCAAATAATCCCATAAGGTGAATGAACTAACTGGTGAAATCCAACCCATGTCCAAACTAGGAGAGAATTTTTTAATAAAAAAGGTTTTGTCATTAAAAAAAGTGATGCGGGAAGCCTGCACACGGGGGCATTACACAGGGGCAGGTGAAGATTCTTTTGCACACAAAAATCTAACTCTTGTGTTCACACGTCTGACGATGCTCTCCTTGTCACCTGGGGTTGCCGGCGAGCAGCCATGCCTGCCAGGAGTGTGACTCGCGAAGATACCATCAGGTGGGTCGTCACGGGACCTGGGGTGCTACGGTAGTTGCCCCTGTGTGCGGGCATCCCGCTTTCCTCGTCTGCACTGCGGGCAGCCGCCCTTCCAGGCGCGTTACTCACCTGCTCGCTTCGGTAACCCGAGAGACTGGCTGCTGTTGCTGCCGTTGCTGTTCGCTGTACTGACTGTCTTCGAACATGTCGCCGCGGCCGCTTTGTGGGTGACTACTAACGGTCTGTCGTCAAGCTCAAGACAAGGAACTCAAGACTGCCGTTGTCAACTAGTTTAATTCCCAGGCTTCGAACTTCTATGCAGAGAGGTTAAAGAAACTGTTGCAGCATTACGTTAATTTCTTAGAACTGACTGACATTTATGAAAAAAAAAGTATATATGTAGTAAACTAAAACTGACAATAAAATCCTTTTTTTACAAGTTTTGTTTCAATAACCAAAACGATCTTATTTAAAATTCAGACCTTGTAAAATATTTTCGTGAAACCTTATATCAAACCAAAACTAAAGATAGTTTAACTTCAATGTTAATCTGAAGTTAAAGATTTCTTTGACTTTATGAAACGCATTGTACACAAATTAACATACCATTTCGGCTTGTTAATATTCATGGTGATCTACGCTGTGTTATCTAAATGTTATTCTGCTAGGACCAGTATTAGTTGGTTCTGAAATAATCGGTAACTTTCATTACCTTGCAGGAATCCGTGTCAGACAAATAAAAGCAATCGTAAACGTGCAAACTGTATTTATTTATCATAAATAAAATAAAGTTTAATAAATTATTTCATAAAGTACTTCCCTAGTAGACAGTAATAAGGTTTTTCTTTTTCTTTTTTTAGTTTCGACTACTTTAAAAATTGGGTGTACATAAAGTCTTATATCACAAATTTTATAATTTTTCTGTGCATGTTACTAAACTAATTTCAAGCAAAGAATATCAAAGAAAACCAGAAATTTTATCTTTTGAATGTTTATTTTGTAAGTTTCTCTTACAACACATTTTACAATAATTAATTAATTAAAGTGATTTCTTTGTTGGAAATTACACATTTTTATTCATGTATTGAGGGAAGATTTTAGACATTAAGTGGCATTATGTACCGTATTCTAAAAAAAAAATATTTTTACGTTAATAACATCAGAGTGTTCTCAAATGATATTCAAGGTGAATGCCTACATATGATATTTAGGGACAAAATAGTTTTGGTGTTTGCATTATTTATTTTTTAAAGCTCAGTGATGATATATTTTAATTCGTGTACAAAAAACTTAAGGATTTACGTTGTACGTATTAACACCCAAGAATAAAATAAACATAAACAAACCAAAAATAATAATTCTCAATCCTCATATCTAAATATTTAACTGTCTATGGAACATACCGATTTTAAGAATAATGAAATTACTTTATAAGAAAAATATGGGTGGGAATTAATTTTGTGTTTGAAAAAAAATAACCACGTACCTAGGACATTTTTCATAAATATTTGTACTTTTGAGAGTGCTTCGGGCTTTCAGGAATTACCCCCTCCACCATTTTTCTAGTTATGAGTCTCTTATACATTCTTCTCTCAGTGCAGACTTATCGATCAGTAAATGAACTAAAGAGCTACACTTCAAGATCATTACTGGGTAAACAAAAAGTTAAAAAAATTAGCTAGTAATGGTTTTACTAAAGCTAATATCAGCAAAACAATATTATTTTGTTTATCTTATGTTACGCTCTCTTTCTGTATAAAAAAAAATATATTTTTCAAATATTTTTTAGTTTCTATAATTTTTTTGTAGTGAAAACATTTTTATATACATTTATTATCTTTAAACACGTTCTTGGCCGACAACAATTTCTGAACCTTTCATTGAAATACACAATGAAAATAGTGCCTTTTTATTTAAAGCTGAAATAAATCATATATATATATTTATAAATCCCTAAAGTAATTAATATCTGAGCTTTAAACCATATTTTTTTTAGAAAACTAACCACAGCCCATTTAATAGTAATTAACTCTACTATATTTGTTTGTTGTTAGTTCTGATGACATGACATTTAATGAAATCTAAATATAATTGATCTATCCTTAGCTATAACTAAACTGAAACGTTAACTATATAAAAATGACACTCAGGCTCACGTATTCAAGTAACATTAATTTACACATGATGACAAGGTTTCAAAACCAATTTTACAGATGTGTGAACCGGCTACAGGTTAAGTATCACCCCAGTACGTTAAAATAAAATGTCCCCCCCCCCTTTTTTTATGACTTTAGTATTTTTTTTAGAACCAAGGGCCAATTCCGTTGGCCGTGGTGGTTGGGGGGGGGGGGGGAAGGGGCGCGTGTCTTTGCAATAATATTATTTCATCCGCCAGCGGGTCGGAGCCAACGTGGGAATGCAGCACATTCAGCTCTCGAACGTAATGTCGGGGAAGAAGGTCGCAAAAAAATAAAAATAAAAGGTATAGGGAGGAAGAGTGCCGCATTTAATGAAACGAAAACATCGAAAGGAACATAAAGAAACCGTAAAAAAAAATATTTAAATCTTTTAGATGTTGCGTTTATATATGTATACGTCTCGCTGTTTTAATCACGAGCACCTGCGGGCGGGAAGCAACAGGAATTGTAATCCGGCGAAGCAACCCGATTGCAAACGCGGGCAGGTGAAAGTTCAGAGTTCACGCCGCAGTATGAGGGGGAGGGGAGGAAGAGGAGCAGAGATATATGGATGGTTGGTTGGAGAGGAGGAAGGTGTTGGGAGAAGGGGGAATGGTTTGTGTGTGCATTCCACATTTCGTGGCTCGTAAGTGCAACGATGCATTCGCGCGGGAGTTAACAGATGCACCGGGACCGACTCGCCGCGAAGGTTAAAGTTCCCAGAAGTGAAGTGAACTTTGGCTCATCAAAGCAACCTGCTGCGAGCGGTCCCTGGGTCAGCGAAGGTTAAATCTCATAATCCTGTAGAGTGTTGAGCTCAACCTGCACGTTTATTCTGCAAAGGTGCTTTAAGACAGGAATCAAAACACGCCATTTTAGTTCCAACATATTTTTACGCCATACACAGAAAAAAAATTTCCTATACTTTTACGAAATATTTTTTTTTGTTGGATACCAGTTTTCAAGAAATATCTTGTATTACCACAAAAATATATATATTGTAAATTTTCACAACACATACCTAAAGTTATTTTTGCATGCATGGAATAAGTTTTTTTTCCAGATCTTACAGGGTAATCCTTACAAAAATTGGCGCATAATTTTATATTTTAATTAATGTTTCTTTCAAACAAGATTTTTTTGTAATCTTTGTAAAGATATTCGAACGGAAAGCTGTTCAGGGCAATGGTTTACAAATAACTTAATAAATACTGGGACTAAACACAGTATACACACCCGGGTAAGAATCCTAACCCAGTATTAATGCGAACTCCATTTTGTAGTGATAGAATTGTTTTCATGTAAATGTAACAAAAATTACAAATATCTGCCAGATTACATGAATATATCTTATTTATTTACAAAAAAATTACAGTTTATCGATTTGTCCTCTTTAGAGCAAATGATGTATTTTACCAGGAAGCCTCAAGTTAATAGTGACTACTTTCTCCGAATATGTTCTCATGTGAAGTATTTGGCGTTTGGTATTGAACTTAATTTTTTTTTTTTTTGGTGAGGTTGGGGGATACCCTCTTTGAGCTGGTGATGGAGAAGCTTGCTTGGTGACTTCGAACTGCGCCCGCTGGCCTCGATGCCGTCCGTCCAGACGTGTGATGTATATATGTGTATCTATATATGCATAACCCCTTCATCCGTTAGTGTGTGTTACCTAGCGTCCCCTCCGCGCATGCGCAGTGCGCTGGCCCGTCGTTTCCTTTAGTGTTGCGGTGCCTGCAGAAAGTCTTCTTCAAACACGCACTGGACGTGTAAACATGTAGGGAATTGTAAGCTCGGCTTCGCAGATTTTGCTTCTGTATCAGTGAATACAAAGCCGACGTAGTACGTCATGTGTAGTAGTGTTAAAAATCCGTTGACAAACTTTCCATTTTCGAAGCTAAAACTTCTTTGGGTTCGTTACGAAATAATGGTGAGAGGAAATTATCAAATATTTAAAAAAAAAAAAAAAAAAGCTGCACGAGTAGTTTATAATAGCCGAGTCTGGCACAGTGTATTTCTTATGGGACTACGACTTTATGGCTTGAAGTATTTTTTACTTGCCAATCGTGAGGATTCGACTATATTCGGACGTGTCCGCCGCTCGTTGCTTATGATCGGGACCTCGTCGACAATATTCGGTAACATACGCCTTTTTCATCCGCAATCCTGCTCAGTGGATTGCTAGTTGATTAGTTAGTTTCGCCTAAGAGGTGCACTATCATCGTCGATATATTTCATGACTTTTTTTCGGTATTTGTTACTACATCTGTAAAACCAATTTTTGTAAGTCTCTATGATGGTTCCTTAAAATTATTGATGATTAAAAATATCGAATTAAGTGGATGCGAATCCACGACAATTAGATTTTCAATTCAATACTTTGACCACACAGGAACTGGGTCAAACATAATAAATGGTTCTTTTTAAGTGAACAGTAGAAGTAATTTCAAACCTCGACAGCTCAGACATCAAGGTTGGAAAAATATACGCCTTTGAACGCAAGGCCATCGAGAAATTTTCTAGACCGTTAATTAAACAAGGCTAATAAAAAAATTAACACATATTCGGACTTGGATTTTTTTGAAGCAATAATATCATTACCTGCTAGAGAGTGTTGGAGATATATTTTTTTAAGCTTGCTAGTTGGCACACATCGTCTGATAGAGGGCGCTGCCGCCATATTATTTTAAGTATTCCATACAAAGATTGCTAGTGTCACATAGTACATACATTATGTGCTAGAGTGCGCTACAGACATAATAGTTTAATTTTTACCAGCTAGAGTGCTAATCACCAGACCGTCGTAGAATCCGCCACCTTGCCGGCTGTCTTGGCCACTATCATTCATATCTGTAATTATTTAGCTGGGAATTTGGAAAAAAAATACAAAATTCATAACAAATTATCAGCAATTAATTTACTGATCGATTTAATTGTTTCCTGAATTTGGTTCGTTCCCTGCTCGAAGCGAATAATTTTATTTCAGGTAAAAATCATTTATTCATATAAATTTACCATTAGAGTGACAGGTTATATAAAAAACAACAAAACCACAAATATATTTTTATATAAATTCTACATGTACAAAAAAAAACTATATTACCTATTCTTACCAAATGCTGTATACCGAGAGCTGAGATATTTAAACATAGAATAACCATAAATACGTTTCTTGGGGTTTTGTTTATCGGCATGAAACTTTGATACTGAGATGTCAAAAGTTGTTTGCAAGCAACGTAGATGTTGGCAACGAAAATTAGGTACTGTGCCGTACCCTAATTCTATATTCACGTCACGGGCTTTGCAAACCGCTTGAGAGGAGATCAGTGTCAGCTGTCAGACCTGATGGATGGTCCTGAGCTTACCCGGACCGCCTCGTGGCCACGCAGATGGCTATAAGACTCCTCCTCCGCCGATTCGTGTTTACTGCTCTATGTCGCAAGACGTCGCGCACCACTGAGTCCACGCCATTCACCCTTTCCTTGGAATACTCGGGCCGGCGTTCCAAGACACACAAATAAGGATTTAGGTGTTGTATATGCTCCACCTGGAATCTAGCCGTAACATGCTCCCAAACTCTTAGATAGGACATGACCAGTCCCTTATTTTGACGTGACGTCTATAAATCGATGAACGCCGGCTGCACGCACGAAAAAGTGTCCCGTTACGCACATTGTTCCGTTACGATGTGTCCCGTTACGCACATTTTTCCGATACGCTGTGTCCCGTTACGATAATTGTACGCTTGCTCCGCATCTATCTCTCTTCCACTCGACTGTTTATAAAGTGAAGTGAAAAGTTAATGTGTTTTTCATTGCTTATTACAACAACAATTTCGGCAATAATGTTTAATTATTCTTGCATTTTAAAAATCTGATTACTAGTTTAATTTCAAGTATTTATTCTTTTATTATTAAAATAAAAATTATTCAATTTTATTCATAAAGTATGCAATCATTTCATTAATGTTTTGTTATGACGTTGTCACGTTAAAACTATCTTCCGTTAACCGACTTTACAGACAACAAATTTTTTAAGGAACTGATTTCATTGTGGTATCCGTGACCTATCTGTTTTCCAAACATCCGCGCGTGCGTGTTGATTTTGTCCAGATGGCGGACACGCGTCTGGCAAAAACTCGTATAGGCATACTTACATTCGAAAACAGCGGGGAACGTACCAAGGGTGTTGGGTTGTCAAAAGAAACTTAATGGTGACGAAACCATGCCGTAATACATTCTGTGAACTTTAATGGTCATGAAACGAATAAATCGCACCTTCAAATATTACTTGAGAAAATTATAAATGGTGGTTATATTTTTGCGTGGTGGTGCTGCTATCTCTAGGATTTTTTTTCCCCGTTACAATAATTGTGTCTTTAGTTATAAAATGTCCGTTAGAATGCGTTGAAACGAGTTTATAGCCTCGAGCCGGGCACCACTTATTACAACGGTTGCCTATCTGTTTCCTTACTGGGATTCGGTTTGGAAACGTACTGGAATACGGCCAACGAGTTAAGTTACGATTGCGTCCCAACAAGGCAGGTCTTATTCGTTACCTCACCCGCACGTCTTATCACAGTGTCCTTCTCCCAAGCGGAAACAACAATCAGCAACTTTACAATCCGTTGGCCCACATCAAATCAGTTTATTGAAGTAAATAAAATTGAAATTAATCGCAAGTTCACATGCATGTGTAGTTAGTAAAGTGTGTCTGACGTTTATGTTATAAACACGAGAAGTGAAATGTAGCGATTTTTTTTTAATGTTCTGACGTCGTGAAAACAAAAATTACCTTAATACTGTGTTACTCATTTTGTAAGATTAAATATTGTCATTTGGAGCATGGTCACGAGGTAAAGGTTTTGCTATTTTAAGTTGATACGTTTTAGGTAGCTATGCTTGAAAATATTTACTTTATTGAGAAGAAAGTACGCTACTTGTCAGTTACACGGGAATCAATTGTTTACAGTTAGACTCAACCGCAAAGTTTATAACTCGGGATTTATAAAATTGTGAGTGTTTAATTGATTACTTAGTGCCATAATACCACGCAATTATCTCGTATTGCCATTTCCTCCCACAAAAAAATAATTAATTCACATATTTTATTTACATTTTAATTTTCTGCCACTGCGTGACTCGCGTTTGAACATATTTTTAAAAAAAAATTTTGTTTGTTGACGTTTAACCAGCCAATCACAATCAAGCATTCAAGATGTGTCCTTCCAAAGAGTTTGGAAACGTTTTTAGTTTCAGTGAGAAATAACCCTGAATACACGTAACTAGTTGCCGAGTTTAACATATTCCAATGAATTGGTTCAAAATGCCACCTAACCTTGACCGTGAATTGAAATTGTTCATACGTAACTTGCCGCATGAATTTTATATTACGTTTTGTGGCTTTGCGCCACATAGGATCTATACTAGGTCCAATTATAGTTCACTTTTTGTGGCTAGGGTAATCAATTATTTATTTCCTCCCTGCCTGTATAATGGTAGAGCCTGTTTATTATTTAAAGAATTTAACTTCATAAGAAATATGTATTGGAGAGCTTTTATTAGTGCCCAACATAACAATAACTGGAAAACTGAGATTATTTAGAAAAAGAATTAATAATTTCTTTTGATGAGTATCTAATCCTTTAACAAATTTTTGTAAAAACTTTTGATTCTATCCAGGGTTTGAAACAACAAACATTTCATTATGTACACGTGAGTAGCATGGAAAAATCATTAATTAAATACTACCTTACCAAGCATTATGTAGGCATTATCAAACACATTAAAAGGAAAACCTGGTGGGAACTATGGAGATCGAGATTATCGTTTACTAGCTTCAAACCCGCGGCTTTGCTCGCGAAAATTCAGGGTATTGCTAAAATCTTACCATTGAAAGAAAAAATATGTGATTAATTCCAAACATTATTTACAAAATAAATACACACAATAAATTTTCAGGTCCATAATATATTTATTTCATAAAAAAAAACCGTTTTAAGAATGATATTTTGCGTACGCCTTTTTAATTTTTAGTAAAGATTAAGTATATGATTTTAAATCTTCTGTTATAGAGTGATCGAGGATATATTTTACCTTGATAAAAAGCTTACCTACTTTTCATTTCATAAGGTAGACGTCTTAAAAAATTGTTAAACACGCAACTCTTTCATTTTAACTACGGTTATGCCATTGTTTACACGTAGATTTTGCATGTTTAGAAATCATACCACATATCTTAAATAATGCTCAATTAGCTTAAGAGATACTACTTTTATAATAAAAACAATTTACCGCCTTTTCACCCCTATTTGCGTTCGAATATAGAAAAAGTTCAAAGATTAGAACATGATATAATTTATAATTTGGTACATTATTCTTTCTCAGTTTCTTACTTTCATTTTAATTTCCTTGGATATATGATTTATTAGCTGCAGTACCCGGTATTGCCCGGGCTGAACACATGTTGAATGTGACTTTTTTCGAAATCAGATATAGGCAGTATTCGTCTTCTTAATTTGAATGTCAAATGTGCAAAATAATTTCTATCACTAGCAGAATCTGAAAGACGTTGTTCTGCCAGTGTATAGTTATTGACCTATATATATCTAAAAATGGATGGCCTGTGTGTAACCTAAAGCACTATAGAAAAAAGTGTAAAAATTTAAGAATACTGATATTGAAAAGATTTCATTATCTTGCTATTGCTTTTGAATGCGTTGCAATGCCTCATTCAATTTTGTTTTGTAATTTGTTTGAAGTAGGTACACATATACAAAGTATCTCTCTATCTCTCTAAAAATATATATAGAACTCTCTTTATCATTATCTACGTCCTCTCTATCTCTACATATATACATCTATATCTCCCACTAATTTTTACTGAATATCTTTCCTTCAGTTTATTAGTTTTAGAGATATAATTAATTATACTAAAACCATATTTACCCCCTTTTCACCCCCTTAGAGGTAAAATTATGTAATTATGTAAAGCCTGGTTTTTAAGTTAGCTAAAGACCTTTCTAAAATAACAAGGTCGTCAAAATCTGTTAAGTAGTTTTGGATTAATGCTCAAACAAAAAGACAAACAGCCATAAATTTAAAAATAAACTATATTATTGAGTTCTCAGTAATGTAAATAGACATTTCCAATAGTTTTTTTTATTATTTCATCCAATGTTCAGATTTTTTCTCGGATAGTTTTAAAATTAGTATAGACTCATGGAAACAGAAAGAATAATTTTATTAATTAAAGGCCTAAAAACAGTTTGAGAGACTAATAGCTGTTCATTCCAACATACTTTTTTCGTTTCGCTACTGTAAGTTTTAACACAATTTGTACCGTTTTTGAAAGTATTTAGATTGCCTGGCGTGCCTCAATAAATTGTCACATTTTTAAAATGAAGTCCAGACAAATCTCAAAGGTTAATAAAGTATGTTCTGTGATGTTCCAACACTAATATGTATATGATGAATTAGAAAACTTTTGATATAAATAGACTAAAAATCCTGTTTGGACCCATAACCCAGCCCTGCACGGATTATTTCTAACTACAGTTGATTAAAACTACACTTATGTGGTAAAAATTGTAATACGATCAATGAGTATGTTTGATATAATATAAAAAAGGGTTATCACTCACATTAGATTTGCAAGCGTATGCAGAGGGTTAAATATGCGTACCCTTATTTACTTAGTTCATTCACATTTTAAATACCCTTCGTTTTTTGTGAACCAAAATTGGCATTTCAGCAGTCTGTTTATGGAATGTTTTTTGCTAGTTGTCTTTATAAAATAGTAAAGTAGTAATTCATTCTGAGAAACAACAAAAAATAATTTGTTATTAGCAAATACAATTAATGTGCCATGATATACATATATAACTTTCCCCATAAATAAACGTAATTGTTTTGAGAGTTGTTTCCCCTGTATTATTCGTAGTTTCCTTAGGTGCTTTAAGGGGCGCGTAATGTCCGGAATGTAATTTCTGATGGCGATGATTTAGGTGGGAAATACGGAAGGCTGGGGTATGGTCAATTGAAAGAGTTGTTGCGTGAGAATATTTAAAAAAAAGTTCAGGGAAGCGAATTTTCTAAATGAAGTGACTATATCTAAGAGAATGACGGAAAAAAATATTGCAGAACCCCTTAGGGCTTGTATTTCGCAATATGGTAAAATTGTTGTTGGTGGATATTGTTCCGTTCACAACTGATGCCAAGTATTAAACGAAAAATAGGTGCGTGTACTTATGTACGCGCGTTAGAAGTTATACTCACTTATTGGCGTGTTAAAATCATACGTTAACATTGCGTGCAAATAATTAATCTATATTAAATTATAAAATGAATAGAGTGATATTATAAAAACGATTGGTAAAGTATAAAATCAATTAAATTTAAAAAATGAATACGCAATGTTCAATATTAATATGAATACTACTATAAAATAAATTATTTAGTTTAGTAAAATAATCGAAACAAATTTTAAATTATAATTAAAATCAATAAACATGATATGTACTTATTAAATTTATTATTTTTATTAATTATTAAATAATTATATTATAATACATAATTTATAAAGCAAATCAATTAGAAATATGGTAACATAGCCTTTTATCAATAATAAAATTTGAAAACACAATTTGCAAAAGTTTATAAACACACTTTCTATCACTGATATGCACATTAAATAAATGTTTTAAATGACATGGACCAGTATCTAATATCAGTCACTTTAGTTTAACATCTATAATTTTTATAAGTATTTAACCTCTTTTTGTATGTAGCCGTTCTTTTTTCATCCTGTGAAAATTTTGTTGCAAGGTGCGCGCGCATAGTAAAAATTCACTCACGTTAATTTATTCATAATGCTCCTAAAGAAGTATAACTTCAAAAATTAGTTATTGATAGAGCTTTGGTTACAAGCGCACTTCTTTTTTTTGAAGTTTTTACATTCACGGATACGAGAAAATTGCTCAATAAGAGCACCATCTTGCAACTTAAATGTTCCAAAAATTTTCGCGGTGGCAAGTGACAATGTAGATGAACTGTTTTCAGACCAAACTGCTGAAAATGTTTCGGCGCAAACAATACAAATTATATATTTTTTTGACTTGACGACGTCTAATAAATCGATGAAAGCCGGCTGCACGCACGAAAAAGTGTCCCGTTACGCACATTGTCCCGTTACTCTGTGTCCCGTTATGCTCATTGTACGCTTGCGCCGCATCTATCTCTCTTACACTCCATTGAAACAACCATCGATTTGACTTTTTCCAGGCACATTAAACTTGAAACACTCCCATTCGTTTCCTACTTTTACTATCATCGTCCTATCCTTAAACGAATAACACAGATTGGAAGAAGTTAAATAGCAAACATGTATGAACGTTATAGTTAAAATAATCTCTTCGTTAAAGTAATAAACATGTTTGAATTAATGAGTGCAAATAAAAGCAAATTTATCATTTAAATTGTAGATTTCATTTCACTTCTTCTTTGTATCCATACAAAATAGTTATAATTCAATAAAAAATATTCAATTTTATTCATAAAAGTATGCAATCATTTCGTCAATGTTTTTTTATGACGTCACGTTAAACTATCGTCCGTAAACCGACTTTACAGACAACCAATTTTTTTGTAAATAAATAATGGTGTCAATGACGTGTTGTTGTGGGCTCAGTTCCCCCGGACATCCTGTACGAGGAGACGAGTGCAGATCTGTCGGTGCAAGAAGGGGACAACGCCACCTTGGTGTGCAGGGCCAACGGCAACCCCCCGCCCAGGATCACGTGGCGGAGGGAAGACGGTCAGCACATCATCATGAGGAGGGGCCTGCGCGAGCTGACAGCAGGTGAGCTGTGACGTGCGTTCTGCCAGGAGACACAGAGAGGGGCGGTGGATGCGGCCTTAAGGGGCCTCCCTAGTAAAAATGTTTAGCGCGGTGGGCCACTGGCCACGTGCTACGGCCAGTGGTTGGGCGGGGCGATATACCTGAGCCTGTCGCCTGCGCCGCGGTGGAGGGGGGAGAGGGCGTTTCAGCGAGGGGGGCGGAATAATGGGAGGGTTGTCATTGTGTGGAGTCAATTTGCTACTTATACCTGCGTTATCTGCGAACAAGATCGTGGCAAGAAAGGTGACTGTTTTTCCCTTTTGCTACATTCAACCAAAAGATAATGTTCTCATATTGCCTTGCTTGCTTCCTGACAGTGTTTATTAACTTGAAACATTAAATTAGTGTTGCGATCCAGTCCATATCCATTAAATACAAACAATCGTCAATTCTGTTTAAAACATTTATTTTTAATTTTTAATTATGTTCTACATAATTAATAGATTTACATACATTACAAAAAATTGTCACCAAAAATTAATGCGTTAGCTTGTTTTTTCAGAAAAAAAATTGTAAAAATTATTATAATTAAAAAAAAATTTACAACATTATACTTTAGAACTGACATTTGTGTGATGAATGGTTTTGCACGAACATTATGCTTTCAGTCATAAAAGTCTTCCGCACCGCGACGAGAAATCACGTCCTACTAATAGATTGAGTAATAAAACTGGGAATAAAATGATGAAAATAATATTAAATATTTTTACTCTTAGACACAAATCAACTTTTGAAATCGCAATAACGACAAACAAATTTTTAACTTACTTCCTGAAGAAAAAGTGCATGTCAAACTCACTTTAAAATTCTGTAGAGAAAAAAATGTCAGGAACAAACAAGTGATCCCACCAACGACACATCGTCAACTTTGTATTCTAGGGTTCACGTCGTATTTAGGTACACTAAATATTACAGCATATTATTATTTTCTGGCACTTATTACATGTTTAGCATTTTATTTTTTTAAATATTTTTTAATGACTTTAACGTTGCATAATATGATGAATAAATATACACGAATGAACTGGAATCCCGTTCCGAGTTACATACAGACTGTTTACGAGCAGTGTAAATTTCTTAGCTGTTGCAACAGCGGCCTACAGGTGGATTCAGACTGCAGGCTTAGTCAGTCATGCTGAATCCACCTGAGTTCAGATTTTATCGAAGACAAGTGCGGGTGGTATGTAAGAACTCAGTGTGCACTGACTGTTGTGCTCAAGGTTTCAGTGAAATGTATAGCTGGAATCACGGGCGAAAATCTGTAGGATTCCCATGAGGCCCGCGCGATAACGTGAAGATTTTGCAAATCCAAGCGGGCCCCCTCCGATGGGCTTTTTTTATTTCAGGGAGGTTCGGGCCACCCTGAGATTTTCCCCTCCTCCCGGAATGTACACATGCAGCTGGAATTAATTTTTAGCCAAGTACGTCATTTGGTGCTGTATTTAGGCTGTCAAAGAAGATACGAAATATGGCTGCTTTGATAATTGACGATAACTAATTTTTATTGTGAGATAGTACCCATCTACAACGAAATCCCTAAATATATCACCACTACTGTTGGGGATTTTCTATACAAACTATCAAAATAATTTTGGATTCGTCAATGTCACTAGCTGTTATTGTATCATACGAAAACATATTTGTTTTGTGTATTAATTTACGGTATTCATCTCTGTCAAAAAAAAACCTTTTCGATAATAAAGTGTAAGCAAGGTAGAATATAAGGCTAATTTTAAAATAAAAATTGAATAAAGTATTTTTTGCTTGCAGTAGTTCAAATTTTTTAATTAATTTAGTTGTTTGTTAAAAAAACCTTCTAAAATCAAAGAAACTACCTACTTCCTAAATAGATAAATAGTGCTTTAAGAGTTCACACGCTTTTATAAATATTTAAACGCCAACATTTCAAATGTAGGTTTCACATAATGATAAAATCTTATCTATTTTCATGGTTACGCCTAATGGAAATAATACACAACAATACGTCAGATATGTTTTTTATGCTTTTAATAACTACTCTACACATGAGCAAATTTCAATATACATAAAACTAAGGAACTCTGCATTACATTTTAAATCTGTGTACGACACTAACAGAAATTGAAGCATAAAATAACATTTTTATTTTTTAATTAATAAGTATTTCATCAACGTGAGCTATGCTTTCATCTCAATGAAGCCACGCTACATTGAGGAAGTGCACGTGTATTCAGTCATAACAACAGACCCTGCGGATCACCGAGTAAAATAATGAATGGAATTCATAGCATTACCAGGGTTTTAAGACATATTTTCGCTTCTACTCAATCGAAACATCTCACTTGGCATGTATAATGATATGGTTTCAGTAAACATAAGACATATTCGCCCCATGTACAGTAGAGGAAACTAAAATGTTTGGAACACTGTAAACTAATTGTATTGTCATTTCTGTAGTCGCTCGAAGCGGCAAACTATGTATTATTGTTCAATTAAACGAAATATTAAAACAAACAAACAATAACATTACGTTCAGACAATTCGTTACGTGAAGTGAATGTAATAAAATACACAAGACAGTTTCTTAAAAATACACACACCATTACCAAAACACAATCCCATAAAAATCATATAATATTCCATGTCGATTTAAATTATTATCTATTATTCACCATGATAATTTCTTGCGGGTAGCCAGCAGCAAAGGGACACAATTTTTATTCATTTAATTAACTTTGACCAAACTTGTAAAACCTGGCATGAGCAAAGTAAGCTAATTCACAATTTTATTTTGCGTCACAATATTAAACATCAACTAGTAATGAATTAAGAGTTTGCTTCGCTTGGTAGAACATCGAATATAGTCATCTCCAGGTATTAAACTGAATTTTGAAAGAGGGACTCAAGTTTCTGAACAAGTTGTTGACTTTCCTGATGATCCATCGACAGTTCGTAAACGGTCTCATCGTCGGGATGTCGAGCTTGGGACCTTTTTCCTCACCATAGACCCGTGGTCTGTTCTACCATTCGCACAGCTATCCCAACCTATACAAATAGCCGAGTGCTACTTCTCCCGTTGCTTCTATCATGGAGCTCGCCCGCAGTCGTACTTCCCTATCCAGCCTGCGTAATACACGCGTCCTACCTGCTAGCCGCCAAGAACGCGTCCATTTGTGAAAAAGCCTCACCCGCTAACAAATACTAACTCATTAATTATAATATGCAAAACATAAAAACATTACATATGCGATAAAACTAAATTTGCTGCTGTCATAAGCCGAAGAAAAAGAATCAAGTTGAAATACCTATAACATAGACAGATAAATCTAAAATAGAGTTATCGATAGTAATGTTTTAATAAACAGAATAATGTATGTCATATTACACTTAATACGTGTTCTTACTAACAACCGAATTTTAAAATAATATAAATTACTTTTTTTTTTTTTTTCAACCATAACCGCATAGACGAAACAATAATTTTGATAAAAAATTTTGTATAACTATACGACATGACTAAAAGTACATTGTACGTAATAAGTACTTGCTTATAGGAATTAATGCAGCAGAATATACGAATAGATTCAAATGCATAGAATTTAATATATTGTGGAATTTATTTGGCAATATGCATGTACAAAAGATTGAATTTGAAATGAATTAACTGTTTTTAACTACAAATATAATTTTATCATTTCTCACTTTCATTCAAACTTCAGAGTGTCATTTTCAACAACAAAATAGCCACAACTTCACTTAAAAATATTTTAACTTGATACTTATATTGTATAACTTTTGATGAAATTAAATGTTAAGAGTTTCATTTAAGTTCGAAAGGAAACATAAATATAACGTTCAAAATAAATAACAAACGTTTTGTCTAGTTAGGAGTTCCGCGTCATGCAAATAAAGGAAAGTTAAACTTTTCAGTATACGGCTGCAATAATTATAGAGGAAAATACTATTTATTCATTACTTTTAATTCCCGTTTGAAGAAGAATAAATCGAAAAGTGCTATACCGAAAGTATAAAGTTGAAGTTCAATATTGCTTGTCAAGTAAGTTCAAGATCAAAATAAAAAAGAAGAAAATTTGTTTTCTTGAATCTACTTTTTTCAGAAAAGTATACATACATAATATATATTTTTTAAACTAAAATAAACATTTTTAATTCTTGAGTATAAATTTACTGAAATATTTTTTTATTTAATTAATTTTTTCATGCGAAGAAATATTTAATTGTTAAAATCACGAGAACATAATTTATTACGTTTATGTATTCTAAAAGCTTATGTTAAAGATCGACTATATGCTTTTCAATTTGCCCAAGAATTTTACTGCAATAGGAGAGCATTGCAAAAACACAATTTAACTAATAGGTATTATCACAATAAGTTATGTTCATAAACTATATTAAAGGGAAACAAATATTTATCATTTAATGATATGCAACTTTTTCCTTTGAGGTA
The DNA here is from genome assembly GCF_032445375.1 of Bacillus rossius redtenbacheri. Lineage (NCBI taxonomy): Eukaryota > Metazoa > Arthropoda > Insecta > Phasmatodea > Bacillidae > Bacillus > Bacillus rossius. Next base: position 17,594,660 of record NC_086330.1, read on the forward strand.
AAAATTGAGGTTTATTTAATGTAATAAGTAAATCCTCTCATAAAATTTACTGAAACTAATATTCTTCATTGTCCGTCATATTATGATTCCAAACAGTTTAAATCAACTGAAAAATGAAATAAAATAGTAAGGTTAACCATGAGGTGTGGAAGAAATTAGAGATTGCTTTGTAAAAAGTGTTAAAAATTTCTCATGAAATATTGTAATTAGTATGTTCGTACATCATGTAATAAAAAATTCAATACATGAAATTCAACACATAGGAATTTTGTATTGCAAGTTATTAAACATACCTATATTTTAGAAACACATGTGCGTATCTAAGTCGAATTATTATGTAATACATGATGAACAATAACATTACCAACACAACTTCCCTTCCAAATAACTTTCACCCAAAGATAAGGCCGCGGACAAATTATACACACTGGTCGCAAGAGGAGATGAAATAAGTCTTATAAGAAAGCCGGCCGGAGTAATTCTTTTCAAGCCAAAGCTGAAAGTAATGGATGTTGTTTGTCTAAAGCAGGCAGTGAAATGACATACAAGTTTACAGAATAGCCATATAAGATCTTTGACGCTTCTTATCCCGTCAGTGGACTGTACGCGAAGAACCAACTGCATCATGGCCCGCCGCCAGTTATATACTTACGTATGAATACATTTGTAAACGATGGTTTGTATACTTATGTATGTTGCCGACATCGATAAGTATTCTTTGGCAGCTCGATGTGGATTCATTCGAACACGTTTGCGCTAAACACGACATATTTTTACATAAGAGTGACATCGCGCACTGAAAAAAGTTGCAGGTCTGTAACGCAACAGTGATGCAAATATTACATAGTTCGAACATTTTCTGGAGCACGACATTCACTTTGGGTAATGATAAGCTACTTGATAGGTACACTTTACCCGCTTTAAAAGTGATAACTTAAAAAAAAAGTGTACATGGAAGCAGACTCAGCCATATGTTTATTGCTGTTGTGTTTGTCATAAACCTACTAAGTTCAATACGGCCTGTAAGTAGAACTCATGTTTTTTTACGACTTGTGTACAAGCTGTGGTTGTAAAGGGAATTTATATTCTTAGTTAACTAACGTCTATCATAACATATTTGGAATAAGGCTACCTTAATTTATTTTCTAGAATGAAAATATCTGGAAATAAAAATAAAGGAAAAAAGCATGAAAGATTACGGATTTTTTTTTTCAACAACAAATAATTAATGGTTTAACTGCTTTGTGTACTATATAAAAACATAATAAGCTTTCAAAATTTTATATATTTTTTTGATTATCCGTTATAGTTATGTTTTGTTTTAACTCATAAATATTTAAGTTGATTGCCAACGTCACGAGTGTACAATAATTTATGTCACACTGCTCCGGGTTGCAGGTAAAGTAACAGGCGTGAAATTTGATTAGAAACGCGTTCTATTTATTCAGGCCCTTTAATTGGGCGTGACGAAACATGTGCCAAACATGTAACAATTATAAGTAGGTGAAGTATTAAACAAAAAGAACTTGAATGCAAAATAATGCATCTAAAAAAAATAATTTGCAAGGTTCTTTCGTGGATGTTGTAATGTATGGGCAATATTTACTTAATTTTGGTTTTTGGATAAATTAATTGTGGTTTGTAAAATTGTAATAATTTTGTATAATTGCTGTAAAAAATTTATTTCCTGTCCTTATTAATTAATCGAGCTGTAGAAATAAGTTTATCTGAAAATTTACGTCATCTTCATTAAACATTGCCACTATTTATACTTTTTAACTTCCAAATGGTTTTTGAATTTTGTAATTAATAACGTACCATCCATAATTACATATGTGAGCGATCGGTCACTGACCTCATCTTCAATACTCCTCGTGACTCCTGCGCCAGGAGGAACATATATATACTTCTGACTAGCTTATTTAATATAGATCTTCCCTAGTTTTTATTTTTTATTTATCATTCCATGAACATTTTTAAAACAGAGAAGACCATCAGATATCTATCTAACCAAAAAGCATAGAAAAATAACATTTAGTTTTCAAAATATGATTTTTCTTTTATTTTAAGATACATTTCATATAAACCTACATTTTTAAGTATCAAAACTTTTGTAAATAGTTAACCATTTGGTTAATACCAGTATAAATTTTTCTTCAGCGTTGTAAGATGTGTAAAATCATTTTGGAAAACTAAAATAATTTTAAAAAATATTGGGTAGTATAATAATTGTTTTTTGAATATTTATTAAAAATAGAAGGAAAACACTGAAGTGTATGTTCATGTTATAAGTTAAATAAAAATTTTGTCGAATTAGCTAGCGAGACTGTAAAGTCACCAATAAATAGTTTGTACGACAAATTTCAACGTGTTGATTGATCAGTTTCAATACTTTATTTCGTAATACATGATCTAGTATTGTAAACTTTAGGATATTAGTAGTTAAAAAAAAAGCGATGTTTTAGAGATACACGAATATACACACAGAGTAAGTCGAGCACATGGTACTGTGGCGAGGCACACTAAAAGCAATTCTGAGAATTTCTTTCGGTCACGGGATTATCTTTTGTTGCCGGTTGTGGGTTGTCTCCCTCTCACGCACGCACGCACACACAGGTAGCCTGACTCCCCTCCGGGCCCTGGTTCCCTCATCCCGCTACCTGAGCCGTGCGTGGGCTGCGAGCTGGCTTCGCCGAGCGGCAGCACGAGACGGTGGAAAACTTTCAGGATTTGCAGAAATTGTGGAAAAGATATCTCGGAATTCAAAGCGATGACTATATGTTTTAAATACATGAATTTATTCAGAAAAAAATTATCTTTTTTTCTAGACTTGTACTTTTTTTCTGTCATTCTCCTAAGCAGTATAAAATGGCCCCAAAGTTGGACAAGTTGGTGATTTTTTATTTCATATTTTGATAGAAAAAAACATAAATGTAAAAGTATACAGACAATTCGTGTAGTATCTTCTCGTGGGTGAAAAATTTTCAGATTCGTAGTGTCGATCAATAAAGTCCCATCATTATTTAAAAAACATAGTGTTCCGCTAACTTCCGAAGCTACTAGGGAGGCCCCTTAAGGGAAACCCCAAAGATGTCCATCAAGTTCTGTCCCTGCCCTAAAACACCCGAATATTCACCTTTGGCCAACCTCGGGATTTGTTTTATTTTTTTTTGCGCAGGAAAAAATGAATTCAAATATTAAAAGTGGTCGGTTAGGTTATCTACTTAAAACACTATGGACGATTAGTTATGTTTGTAAAGCTACAATAAAATAAACAGAGAAATATAAATATATATAAATAAACCCGAGGTAGGCCGAAGGTGAATATTCGGGCAGGGACAGAACTTGATGTACATCTTAGGCTTCCCGGCCTTAAGCCAGTCTTTGTAGCTGCAAAATCGTCTCCATCTCTCTTACTCGTTGCAGCCTGACTCGAATATTACAATTCCCAAAAACAGGCACGCAGAAAAACATTTCCTGTACTTTTTACAAAAAACATTCCTTTGGAAATCAGTTGCCAAAAAAATTTTTTTGTAAAGATATTGTAACTTTGTTCAACACATTCCTACATGAAACACGTTTTTAGAGATAATACTGAATATAGCTCACGAAAATTAGCTCAAAGTTTTATATTATAATTGAATTGTTTCATTCAAGCATAATTTTTTAACCATTGAAAATATAATATTTTCTGATTTGACTTTATTTTCTTTTCATTATGCTTATTATGTGCGCACTTAATATGTACTGTAAAGCGGTTTAAGAAAACGGTTTACAAACGGTACTGGGACAACACAAAGAATAAATACCTGGGAAAGAATATGTATCCTGAATTACTATCACTCTTTTTAGTCATGCAAATTTACGAATTTGTAAATATCTGTAATTTCACGTGAATATTTCTGTTCCATCAACAAAAAAAATTCGAATGTATTTTGAACGATCTATGTATCCTTTTGCGACTCTTGTTCTGTCGACAGAGCTTGTAAACTACTCGTTGTAGGATTTAGTGTTCGTAAAAATGTCAATGACAGTAGGGAAACAGATACTATAGGTAAATTCTTAAAATGATTCATGCTATGGGTAATTTTGATATAATGCAGTTTTTTGGATGACGGGAACATATGTCAGTTCCCGAAACGTCGCAACTGTTGTCAATGAAAATCATGTGTTCGTCAGTGCTATTGTCGTTGTGTGGTCAGTAGGTGTATTTGGTAGGTCCTGGGACACCGGCTCACGGCTGGGGAGCCGGGGAGCCACGGCGGCCATCTTGGATTACGTCACTTCCGGCGGCCATCTTGGATTACGTCACTTCCGGCGGCCATCTTGGATAACGTCACTTCCGGCGGCCATCTTGGATTACGTCACTTCCGGCGGCCATCTTGGATTACGTCACTTCCGGCGGCCATCTTGGATTACGTCACTTCCAGCCGCCATCTTGGATAACATAACTTCCGGCGGCCATCTTGGATTTGACTTTAACCTTTGACCCCGACAACCATTTTGTTTTCTAGAACATTCCACCTTATTATGACGTCATGTCCGCCATCTTGAAAATCCTTATTTATTATCCGATTTTAATTAAAAAAAAATAAAAATTAATAATTTAATTTTAATTAAATGTTACAATTATCTAGCACCACACTCCTATACATTACGTTTACATCATCGAGCGCCCCACTCTTCTACATTACGATAACATCATCGAACACCCCACTCATCCCTGTCGCAATTTTTCGTAACACCACCATCTTTAAAATAAATTTATTATAATAACAATAATCTAAACCATTATCGTCTGCTGGGGGCAGCCATCCTGGATTCCGCCATATTGATTTCATCCGATGATGTCATCACCATCCTAAAGCACCTTAGTGTATGTAAGGTCGAGTTTCAATTCTCTACCAATGTTGTCATGATCCTTATAGACCATAAAATCCACAGTCATTTCGTTGTTGTAACCACCATTTTTTCTTAAAGTCCTACCATTTATAGGTTTAAACTAAAATATATGTTATCAATACTATCGTTGTGGATGTGATAGTTAAAGAAATGATAATTTTAAAAAAACCTTTATTACTCCATCTTAGCGGACCAGAAATTTTCAGAGTCCTAACCCACAAGTAGATAAGTATCTCTTCTAAGTAGGAACATGTTTGCGTACACGTGTTTAAAGAGCTGCACGGAAGCAAATATTTTAAATGTTTGGGTATACATCCATCCCCCTCCCCTAAAATTTTTAATGACAGAAAAACCACAAGCAGCTTTAATCGTTCACGAGAATATTATGCTACAAACAAAAATACCGAATCAAATTTGTACAGTATTAGATGTTCCCCTATCTTCACGAGAGAGACCACATCCGACACATAACATTTTACGTTTCAACTTAATGTCTGATCGCTATAGTGTACATGATGCAGTTACAACACTCACCTCAGCCATTACCTACTGTCGCTACGAGCAAAGCCATTACCTACTGCCACTACGAGATGCACTTCATATCAAATGAAAATAGTATTTTTTTAAGTCGTGGCAAGAAGTCGAAGTAAATAAAATATAAAAAAAATATTTAACATATTTAATAAAAAAAACACACAATCCTTCGCACCATCTTCTCCCCCTTGTTAACAGAAGGCGTTACCGACCCTCTTCACAACGCCCCGCTCCGCAGTACTTTCCATGCTAGCATCAAATACTTTGCCCACACAACTATACAAGCACCACACAGCTCCAAAGTCGATAATTGAGGAATAAGCGCCTAATATTCCCCCTTCACAGCAGCAATATCCTCCACAGTCAGAGTGGAGGTGTTCACAGGTACATCTGAGATGTCTTCCCTGGACTCTTCGTCTTCATCGCAAGAACTTCTTCCTGGCCGCTAGCCTCCTGACAGCACGCATAGAACATATCCTCAACAATCTTATCATAGGTGGCCCGACACATCTTACTAGCTCTGTTGATAACTACGAATGATACATCCTAAGGCTGCAATTGTTCAACTGTCCCCACCCCTCTACCCTTTCTATTGCAGTCCTGTTCGTGCGTGCCAAGCACACACGTCACTGACGCACGGCCTTTGACGTCAGCAGACCTACCCCCTCCCCCTTCACCCTGAACCATCCACACCCCAAATAGCTGCGTCATTTAGACCTGTCGCCACGCGTCCCCAGCCTCCTAATACCATTTTAAGCACCTTCGACGAACATCCCGACCTCTGGTAACTAGTGAAAAGTTTCAAACAGCACATGAATAAATACATTTTTTATTTATTTTAGACTTGCATTTATTAATATAAAAATTTACAACATTTCAAAACATTATAATTTATATGGCATCAGTAGATTTTATCCAACTGATTATCACATTTATCGAATCCTAGCCACTTCACAAACAAGGCATCATCTTTCTAATCTATCAATTTTTCTACTTAATAATCGCTTGGGTACTTGGTAGGCTGAATTTGTTCCCCATAGAATCCGCCACGTATCACCAAACCTCGTAAATCTTCCAAGTAGTAACATATCGGATGGTAATTATGTGTTTTAACAACACGGAATATTTATGTTAACCATTTATAAATACATACAAAATATTCAATTTTAGCTCTACGTTTTATTACGCCTAGTTTATTTGCATCAAAATAAACTGTTTCCAGGAGTGAGTTATCTTTTACATTAACAGGCACCATGCCAGTTTTTCTGTATTTTCTGTAACATGTAAATCCACATAATATAACTCCCTTTTGCTGCGAACTCCCTTCACATGACTTCCTTTAGAGCAGGAATAAATCATTCATCCACCCATCCTTTATATCGGTGAAAATATGGTTTAATTATTTATTTCGAACAAGGCTACAATACTTCTTGGCTACAAAGCTACAAGCTACAAGGTTCCAATCGGCTACGTGTCTACAATACTACCAGGCTACAAGACCACGAGGCTACAAGAATACATCAAACACATAGAAAAAATCTGGGTATAAAAATACCAACTCAGCAAATTTAAAGCTTACTGTAGAGCCGAAACAGCCCTGAAATATGTATTTTATGCTTCCTACAAGACCAAGGGGTTTTGAACCATTAAATATTCAGCCCTGGCTACAGACTTGACAACAAACATTCAATGAAACGGACACACATTTGGGTAAAACAGTGAACTCAGTAGGATACGATATCTAGGATACATTAGCTAAAATACTAAAGGAAACGATAGAATCCAGCTCAAGCCGGCTACAATGCCTCCATCCACATTTGGCTCCAAATGATTTCAGTTACAATGTAGCACGTAGCCGCCACAATTGCCAGAAATACGTTATTATGACTCTCCATTTTGTTAGTCATTTATTACGAATTTTACATCTTTAAGTTAAAAGTTGTGCTACGAGAACCCAACCTCAGCTAGAAATTAGATTACAATAAATAAAACAAACTTTTTTATCCAAAGTATAATTTGGTTTTTCACTTTTATACACATGCAGACAAAACAAGTTGTTATTGTATGTAGCATACATTTCTTATTTCACGAAGTATAGAGCATAATTGTTTGGTATTGGGTAAATTTTCTTCATTTTTGCGAGACAAGTAGAAGTCTTAACCTATCTACCAATATGTTAGAATATTTCCATGTGACATAATAAATATCTTCGGCTTCTAACATCTTATGTAAATTTTCATTACTAATACTTTTAAGACCTCTAAAGTTCCGTTTTTAATACCAGCCTTAAAGTCATTAAAATTGTAATCGCCCCACCGACCATCATAAGCCTAATCTGAATAATTTAGTTTAATAAGTCGTTTCCATCATTTTGGTCTCAACACTTTATCACAGTATTCGATCTTTTGAGCTTCAAGTTCTTAATCATAGTCTTAGTTCTTGTAAGCTTCAGGTGAATAATCGCAGTCTTCGACATTTTCAGCCTTAGGCTGTTCTAAAGTGCTCTCAATTTCATGGAGGCGACTAGAACTTGGTGTAAAATTTTTTTTAATTACCCATGAAAATGCTACTTTCTTCGTTAACTTTTAATTCCAAATAATTAACAAGACCTGGGATAGTACTATTAGAATCATCATCTTCACATTTCTCGTGATCATTATAGTCGTCTAATATTTCACTTCCTTGCTTTTATAGACACACAATTCTTAACATTAATCAGCCTTGTTTAACCAGACCTCAAGGGGGGAGAGAATCATGTTATAAACGAGTGTTTCTCGGCTGTACTTAGCATATTTAACGAATGAGTAATGGATATTTTTATTCAAGTACCACCTGATTAAAATGCGGAAATTTCTTATTCGGTGTCAGGAATTGACAATACAAACGGATATCTCTCAATATATTCCAAGACCAATACAAAAAAATAAACTCAATAAAATATATATGACTCAAGAAAATCTGGAAGCACATTCCATTAAATTAATTTATTAACTCAGAACCATTCCTCTTAAAGAATACAGACGTGTCTATTACTAATGTGAACACACATTTAAACACTAATACTCCTATTTCAAACACAATTCATCATATTTCAAACACATCTCAGCATATTTCAAAACAATTATCCACACAATTCACAAAAACTGCATATTTCAAGACCAAGAACAGAAGTTTGAAAGATGTTCTTTTCTCTTCTAGAACGACTCATGATGTTACAATCATCTGGTTTTCGTCGATGCTATAGATGTTTATGCAGGCACGAGGATTCTGTTTCTCTAACAGAGGTATCTGGCGAAGTGGATTGGGAAACTCGTTGTTAGTGAAGTTGAACTTCCCCTCCAAGTCATTGTAGCACTGACTAACATGCTCAGATGCTCACCCGCATTTAACTTGACCAGAATTGCACACTAAAACATATGTGCTCATCTAAGTATTTACAGATTGACCACCGCATATTTTTCTTTGATGCAGGTAGGTATTTCGATGTAGGAGCTAGCTCGAAGTGGATCAAGCTTGTTAATGTGTAGTTGTAGTCGCCAGACAAAGACCATCCGGACCCCTTTCATAATTAGTATTCTTCCTCTTTACATATCTTAAATATGTATTCAGTAATGACATCCTCCACTTCACGAACTGCAAAGAGTGGAACATTCGTGGTTTTGAAGGCCTTCTTGTCTTCACACGTACCCATTGGCTTTTCACAATTGCACTCAAGCACGATGTAATACTTGAGTGGACCATCCTCTTCAATTTCCTCTAGAAGTTGGCTTATTAGTTTAACCTTGATAGAGTCCAAGTATGTACATGTGTCCTTGACAGAACTGGTATTATTTTCTACCACACAAGTCTTCAAGTTACCCCAGATTCCCACTTCTGCAATGATGAAGTCGTGGATGTTGGCCAAAACCCGCCTCTGTCACCAGCAATGTTCGGCTGGTGCTTGGCTTAGGTATGACTACAGGCTTAAGCGCGGCCATTCTCTGCTTCTTAGTTGATAGTGGATCAGGACCCTTGCACACTTTGGTATGTGCTTTCAACTTACCAGCCCTGGCGAACACTTTAGCATAGTTCCCACACAAATACATTTTATGGCTAGGTTTGAGACCGCAAGCCGTCTTCTCATGATGTGTGACATGGCTGGAGTTTTCGAAGGTTTTGAAGCAGAAGCTACACCAGGTGACTGAAGTCGTGAGGGCAGCACCAGTACATGTTGTAAGATATTACCACAATTTATCACTGCGAGCAACCATCTTTCCACACAGATGACACTGCTTGAGGTCATGCTGCTGGTTGTCAGCACACTGACGTTCATAACGGTAGCAGATATTAGCTGCCGTATAGGTAGTAGGGAAGAAACGTCATTTCTGCATGGTTGATGTCATCACAACAATCGGTAGTCTGTGCTCAATGCACGGAACACACGAAGGAAGCCCGACGTACGGAGAACTATAACAGAAGTCTTAAGAAAACAATGTAGCTACCCATTACATGAAAATGTTTGCTTAAATAACTTCAAACCTACAAACTACAGCTTCAACAAACCAATCCTTAAGTTAGCAATTCCTTACCCCGAAAAAATCTAAAAATCACTAAAATGTTAAAGTACTGTAACTGACAAGTTACACAGAAGTAGTCAAAAAATATTCAAAGTCCTGGTAAATGGTAACTTTTACAAATTTTTAAGTACAGAGAAGCATTTAGCTGAAAAATATTCAAAGTCCACACAACCCCCTCTCCACACAAAGGTTTAAGTACAGTGAAGCATTACCTGAAAATATTCAAAGCCCTATATAGTTACATTTTCAAACAAAATATTAAGTACACAGCAGAATTTAGCTCGAAAATATTCAAAGTCCACACAACTCCCTCTCCACACAAATGTTTAAGTACAGAGAAGCATTAAACTGAAAAATTTTCAAAAGCCCGCACAGCCACCTTTTCACACAATAGTTTTAAGTACACAGAAGAAGCTAGCAGAAAAAATTTTTCAAAGTTCTGATAGCTAACAAAATTATTTAAAAGATCATATAGATAGCTATCTAAAAAAGGAAATAAAATGAATACACAGCCTCAAATCCACTCATTTACACGAAATTCCAAAATTTAACCCACAAACTACAACTAATCATACTACCCCTCAATATAACAAAGAAGCCCCTTGCTTGAAACCAATCAAACATAAAAATTGTTACAATTTTAGCACAAAACGTAGCTCATGTGCAGGTTTTCATAACTCCTGAGTTCCGGTAGGTATGTGATGTGTGCAGGGGTATGGGGTAAAAACATGTAGCAACCATGCAACAAGTATGATTAACCTCTATAGCTTGGACCAAGTACAACCACTTTTGGCTTTGCCAATTAGAGATGAGGTCGCTAGGTACTTTCGCAATCATGACTCATCTCTCAAAAATGTCTGAGAGCCTGAGCTATCCACAACAGTCTCAAGCAATTCACGGCATCGTGGACCCATGAATCCGTCAACACACAACCATTATCTACACACACAGTTAAACTTCTACATGGCAATACTTGACATGGTAAATGTTATAGTTGTGAAAGGAAATAGTTAGAAACATTGAAATCCAATACTTTTTTTGGATTCAGAACACACACATACATGTGTGAAACTAAGCATGGGACTTGAGCGAAAACACTAGTTGCTCACGAAACATTTTGTGTAAATAACTTCATACCTACAAACCCACATTAAATCCATAATTCATAGTGATAAATTATCAAACCTACCCACAACACCATCAAATTAATCCGCACATTAGCATATTGCAGCTACCCCCACAACTCTTTGAATTCAATCTAACATAAAAATCACTCAAATACCACCAATGTAAAAATTATAAGTCGAAAAATTATGCATGAGTTCAAGTATGGAGGTGATCTCATCCATATCAGTACAGGCTCCTACACAAAAAGAAACAATTAAATGTATCACCCCGGCCACCAAATCATTTAGACCATCCCAAGACACATATAATATCTCTTATGCTGCCATTATTCTGAAAATCACAAGATTCTTTGTTTTTAACACCAGCTACATGGTCATTATCCTCATCATCTTCTCTGATATCATCGACACAGTCATCATCATGATCAACATAATCATCCAGATTACTGTCATATTTCGTAATCTTAGGCGTCGAAGCTTCTTCTTTGTATTGAAACATTCTTTATAAGTGTCCATCAATTCTCCAAGTTCAAAGGCTCCGGAGAAATGGGCTGAAACATATTCTCACTATTCACAATAATGATACTTCCACCATCTTCGGTCTTCCTTAAACCTTCAACATCCGTAATTTAAAGTTCTTTGTCGAGATCAGAAGAGCTACGAACATTCATCCCAAGGAATAACATTCATCAGTGAGCATAACTTTACAAGTCTTAAAATGTCTTTTTAAGCTCTCTTAGAACAAAATACCTGTCACACCGATCAAAACTTAACATTTTATATAGTTAGTTTTTGACATCATTCCTTCTCAGTGTAAAACCCCTGTCACAATAACAACACCAGTGACCTTTTCATGACGTTAATAGCACCGATCCAGAATCCATATTAGTTTCTACGACAAATGTCAGAAGCAACCTGAAAGTTAAACGCAAACACAAAACGTAAATAGAACATTAAAATAAACTATCAGCGAGAGTTAATTCCGTATTTTAAATAATACATGGTTAAGTAGTTCCGCTTGTCACCAACATATTTTGCAACATGCCGATTTAAAGTAACTAATTATTTATTTCTAATGAAGTAAACCTTATACAAAGTACATAATATAAGTTAAGTAAACATAAATGTTACCCACATATGACTACAAATGTAGTAATTCGGCAGCAAATGTAACCAATTTTCTCCATCTGTCTACAAATGTAACCCTGTAGCCTATGTATTCCGATCTTCAACCCACTTCGTTTCAGAGTATGATGGGTGCATTCATACTGTTTATAAAGCTATGTTATTATGTAGCATGCAGGATGTATACTTGGTGTTCTCAAGAGAAGTAAGGATTCGATAGGTCTCAAGGGAAAGAAAATCAAATTTGTGTTATCCTCGTAACAAGCTACCTTTTGCTTATATGTAACAAAATAGTGAATTTTAATCAAGTGTCATCGTTATTTTCATTTGTTTAAACTAACTGAAATTCTCAGCACATAACCAGTCACATGTAGAAATAATCTGACTATGGTGGATTATTACCACAGAATTCGCTGAAAAATGCTATGTGAGAATCAATTTTATTTCTAAATAAGGTCACATTCGCCAGTTCTAAGAGTGAACATTATGGAGGATGTATACTTGGTGTTCGCAAGAGAAGTAAGGATTCGATAGGTATCAAGAGAAAATCATCAAATTCTTGTCAGGTAAAAAAGCATAAGCACACAAAAAAAAAATTCTGACACAGTAAAGTTGAAGCAAACTTAGAAATACATCGAAATTTCACGTGAAAAAATAGGAGCACTCAGAGAAAACCACCAGGGAGAAGATTTAATCCTGCTTAAATAAAGAGTTCTAGCACAAGTCAACTTGTGAACTCTTTGCTTAAGCAACATGAGAGTTCTAGCACAAGTCAACTTGTGAACTCTTTGCTTAAGCAACATGAGAGTTCTGGCACAAGTCATCTTGTGAACTCTTTGTTTAAGCAACATGAGAGTTCTAGCACAAGTCAACTTGTGAACTCTTTGCTTAAGCAACATGAGAGTTCTAGCACAAGTCAACTTGTGAACTCTTTGCTTAAGCAACATGAGAGTTCTGGCACAAGTCAACTTGTGAACTCTTTGCTTAAGCAACATGAGAATTCTGGCACAAGTCAACTTGTGAACTCTTTGCTTAAGCAACATGAGAATTCTGGCACAAGTCATCTTGTGAACTCTTTATTTAAGCAACATGAGAGTTCTGGCACAAGTCATCTTGTGAACTCTTTGCTTAAGCAACATGAGAGTTCTAGCACAAGTCAACTTGTGAACTCTTTGCTTAAGCAACATGAGAGTTCTAGCACAAGTCAGCTTGTGAACTCTGTTTAAGCAGGATTAAATCTTCTCCCTGGTGGTTTTCTCTGAGTGCTCCTATTTTTTCACGTGAAATTTCGATGTATTTCTAAGTTTGCTTCAACTTTACTGTGTCAGAATTTTTTTTTGTGTGCTTATGCTTTTTTACCTGACAAGAATTTGATGATTTTCTCTTGATACCTATCGAATCCTTACTTCTCTTGCGAACACCAAGTATACATCCTCCATAATGTTCACTCTTAGAACTGGCGAATGTGACCTTATTTAGAAATAAAATTGATTCTCACATAGCATTTTTCAGCGAATTCTGTGGTAATAATCCACCATAGTCAGATTATTTCTACATGTGACTGGTTATGTGCTGAGAATTTCAGTTAGTTTAAACAAATGAAAATAACGATGACACTTGATTAAAATTCACTATTTTGTTACATATAAGCAAAAGGTAGCTTGTTACGAGGATAACACAAATTTGATTTTCTTTCCCTTGAGACCTATCGAATCCTTACTTCTCTTGAGAACACCAAGTATACATCCTGCATGCTACATAATAACATAGCTTTATAAACAGTATGAATGCACCCATCATACTCTGAAACGAAGTGGGTTGAAGATCGGAATACATAGGCTACAGGGTTACATTTGTAGACAGATGGAGAAAATTGGTTACATTTGCTGCCGAATTACTACATTTGTAGTCATATGTGGGTAACATTTATGTTTACTTAACTTATATTATGTACTTTGTATAAGGTTTACTTCATTAGAAATAAATAATTAGTTACTTTAAATCGGCATGTTGCAAAATATGTTGGTGACAAGCGGAACTACTTAACCATGTATTATTTAAAATACGGAATTAACTCTCGCTGATAGTTTATTTTAATGTTCTATTTAAGTTTTGTGTTTGCGTTTAACTTTCAGGTTGCTTCTGACATTTGTCGTAGAAACTAATATGGATTCTGGATCGGTGCTATTAACGTCATGAAAAGGTCACTGGTGTTGTTATTGTGACAGGGGTTTTACACTGAGAAGGAATGATGTCAAAAACTAACTATATAAAATGTTAAGTTTTGATCGGTGTGACAGGTATTTTGTTCTAAGAGAGCTTAAAAAGACATTGTAAGACTTGTAAAGTTATGCTCACTGATGAATGTTATTCCTTGGGATGAATGTTCGTAGCTCTTCTGATCTCGACAAAGAACTTTAAATTACGGATGTTGAAGGTTTTAAGGAAGACCGAAGATGGTGGAAGTATCATTATTGTGAATAGTGAGAATATGTTTCAGCCCATTTCTCCGGAGCCTTTGAACTTGGAGAATTGATGGACACTTATAAAGAATGTTTCAATACAAAGAAGAAGCTTCGACGCCTAAGATTACGAAATATGACAGTAATCTGGATGATTATGTTGATCATGATGATGACTGTGTCGATGATATCAGAGAAGATGATGAGGATAATGACCATGTAGCTGGTGTTAAAAACAAAGAATCTTGTGATTTTCAGAATAATGGCAGCATAAGAGATATTATATGTGTCTTGGGATGGTCTAAATGATTTGGTGGCCGGGGTGATACATTTAATTGTTTCTTTTTGTGTAGGAGCCTGTACTGATATGGATGAGATCACCTCCATACTTGAACTCATGCATAATTTTTCGACTTATAATTTTTACATTGGTGGTATTTGAGTGATTTTTATGTTAGATTGAATTCAAAGAGTTGTGGGGGTAGCTGCAATATGCTAATGTGCGGATTAATTTGATGGTGTTGTGGGTTGGTTTGATAATTTATCACTATGAATTATGGATTTAATGTGGGTTTGTAGGTATGAAGTTATTTACACAAAATGTTTCGTGAGCAACTAGTGTTTTCGCTCAAGTCCCATGCTTAGTTTCACACATGTATGTGTGTGTTCTGAATCCAAAAAAAGTATTGGATTTCAATGTTTCTAACTATTTCCTTTCACAACTATAACATTTACCATGTCAAGTATTGCCATGTAGAAGTTTAACTGTGTGTGTAGATAATGGTTGTGTGTTGACGGATTCATGGGTCCACGATGCCGTGAATTGCTTGAGACTGTTGTGGATAGCTCAGGCTCTCAGACATTTTTGAGAGATGAGTCATGATTGCGAAAGTACCTAGCGACCTCATCTCTAATTGGCAAAGCCAAAAAGGGTTGTACTTGGTCCAAGCTATAGAGGTTAATCATACTTGTTGCATGGTTGCTACATGTTTTTACCCCATACCCCTGCACACATCACATACCTACCGGAACTCAGGAGTTATGAAAACCTGCACATGAGCTACGTTTTGTGCTAAAATTGTAACAATTTTTATGTTTGATTGGTTTCAAGCAAGGGGCTTCTTTGTTATATTGAGGGGTAGTATGATTAGTTGTAGTTTGTGGGTTAAATTTTGGAATTTCGTGTAAATGAGTGGATTTGAGGCTGTGTATTCATTTTATTTCCTTTTTTAGATAGCTATCTATATGATCTTTTAAATAATTTTGTTAGCTATCAGAACTTTGAAAATTTTTTTCTGCTAGCTGCTTCTGTGTACTTAAAACTATTGTGTGAAAAGGTGGCTGTGCGGGCTTTTGAAAATTTTTCAGTTTAATGCTTCTCTGTACTTAAACATTTGTGGAGAGGGAGTTGTGTGGACTTTGAATATTTTCGAGCTAAATGCTGCTGTGTACTTAATATTTTGTTTGAAAATGTAACTATATAGGGCTTTGAATATTTTCAGGTAATGCTTCACTGTACTTAAACCTTTGTGTGGAGAGGGGGTTGTGTGGACTTTGAATATTTTTCAGCTAAATGCTTCTCTGTACTTAAAAATTTGTAAAAGTTACCAGTTACCAGGACTTTGAATATTTTTTGACTACTTCTGTGTAACTTGTCAGTTACAGTACTTTAACATTTTAGTGATTTTTAGATTTTTTCGGGGTAAGGAATTGCTAACTTAAGGATTGGTTTGTTGAAGCTGTAGTTTGTAGGTTTGAAGTTATTTAAGCAAACATTTTCATGTAATGGGTAGCTACATTGTTTTCTTAAGACTTCTGTTATAGTTCTCCGTACGTCGGGCTTCCTTCGTGTGTTCCGTGCATTGAGCACAGACTACCGATTGTTGTGATGACATCAACCATGCAGAAATGACGTTTCTTCCCTACTACCTATACGGCAGCTAATATCTGCTACCGTTATGAACGTCAGTGTGCTGACAACCAGCAGCATGACCTCAAGCAGTGTCATCTGTGTGGAAAGATGGTTGCTCGCAGTGATAAATTGTGGTAATATCTTACAACATGTACTGGTGCTGCCCTCACGACTTCAGTCACCTGGTGTAGCTTCTGCTTCAAAACCTTCGAAAACTCCAGCCATGTCACACATCATGAGAAGACGGCTTGCGGTCTCAAACCTAGCCATAAAATGTATTTGTGTGGGAACTATGCTAAAGTGTTCGCCAGGGCTGGTAAGTTGAAAGCACATACCAAAGTGTGCAAGGGTCCTGATCCACTATCAACTAAGAAGCAGAGAATGGCCGCGCTTAAGCCTGTAGTCATACCTAAGCCAAGCACCAGCCGAACATTGCTGGTGACAGAGGCGGGTTTTGGCCAACATCCACGACTTCATCATTGCAGAAGTGGGAATCTGGGGTAACTTGAAGACTTGTGTGGTAGAAAATAATACCAGTTCTGTCAAGGACACATGTACATACTTGGACTCTATCAAGGTTAAACTAATAAGCCAACTTCTAGAGGAAATTGAAGAGGATGGTCCACTCAAGTATTACATCGTGCTTGAGTGCAATTGTGAAAAGCCAATGGGTACGTGTGAAGACAAGAAGGCCTTCAAAACCACGAATGTTCCACTCTTTGCAGTTCGTGAAGTGGAGGATGTCATTACTGAATACATATTTAAGATATGTAAAGAGGAAGAATACTAATTATGAAAGGGGTCCGGATGGTCTTTGTCTGGCGACTACAACTACACATTAACAAGCTTGATCCACTTCGAGCTAGCTCCTACATCGAAATACCTACCTGCATCAAAGAAAAATATGCGGTGGTCAATCTGTAAATACTTAGATGAGCACATATGTTTTAGTGTGCAATTCTGGTCAAGTTAAATGCGGGTGAGCATCTGAGCATGTTAGTCAGTGCTACAATGACTTGGAGGGGAAGTTCAACTTCACTAACAACGAGTTTCCCAATCCACTTCGCCAGATACCTCTGTTAGAGAAACAGAATCCTCGTGCCTGCATAAACATCTATAGCATCGACGAAAACCAGATGATTGTAACATCATGAGTCGTTCTAGAAGAGAAAAGAACATCTTTCAAACTTCTGTTCTTGGTCTTGAAATATGCAGTTTTTGTGAATTGTGTGGATAATTGTTTTGAAATATGCTGAGATGTGTTTGAAATATGATGAATTGTGTTTGAAATAGGAGTATTAGTGTTTAAATGTGTGTTCACATTAGTAATAGACACGTCTGTATTCTTTAAGAGGAATGGTTCTGAGTTAATAAATTAATTTAATGGAATGTGCTTCCAGATTTTCTTGAGTCATATATATTTTATTGAGTTTATTTTTTTGTATTGGTCTTGGAATATATTGAGAGATATCCGTTTGTATTGTCAATTCCTGACACCGAATAAGAAATTTCCGCATTTTAATCAGGTGGTACTTGAATAAAAATATCCATTACTCATTCGTTAAATATGCTAAGTACAGCCGAGAAACACTCGTTTGTAACATGATTCTCTCCCCCCTTGAGGTCTGGTTAAACAAGGCTGATTAATGTTAAGAATTGTGTGTCTATAAAAGCAAGGAAGTGAAATATTAGACGACTATAATGATCACGAGAAATGTGAAGATGATGATTCTAATAGTACTATCCCAGGTCTTGTTAATTATTTGGAATTAAAAGTTAACGAAGAAAGTAGCATTTTCATGGGTAATTAAAAAAAATTTTACACCAAGTTCTAGTCGCCTCCATGAAATTGAGAGCACTTTAGAACAGCCTAAGGCTGAAAATGTCGAAGACTGCGATTATTCACCTGAAGCTTACAAGAACTAAGACTATGATTAAGAACTTGAAGCTCAAAAGATCGAATACTGTGATAAAGTGTTGAGACCAAAATGATGGAAACGACTTATTAAACTAAATTATTCAGATTAGGCTTATGATGGTCGGTGGGGCGATTACAATTTTAATGACTTTAAGGCTGGTATTAAAAACGGAACTTTAGAGGTCTTAAAAGTATTAGTAATGAAAATTTACATAAGATGTTAGAAGCCGAAGATATTTATTATGTCACATGGAAATATTCTAACATATTGGTAGATAGGTTAAGACTTCTACTTGTCTCGCAAAAATGAAGAAAATTTACCCAATACCAAACAATTATGCTCTATACTTCGTGAAATAAGAAATGTATGCTACATACAATAACAACTTGTTTTGTCTGCATGTGTATAAAAGTGAAAAACCAAATTATACTTTGGATAAAAAAGTTTGTTTTATTTATTGTAATCTAATTTCTAGCTGAGGTTGGGTTCTCGTAGCACAACTTTTAACTTAAAGATGTAAAATTCGTAATAAATGACTAACAAAATGGAGAGTCATAATAACGTATTTCTGGCAATTGTGGCGGCTACGTGCTACATTGTAACTGAAATCATTTGGAGCCAAATGTGGATGGAGGCATTGTAGCCGGCTTGAGCTGGATTCTATCGTTTCCTTTAGTATTTTAGCTAATGTATCCTAGATATCGTATCCTACTGAGTTCACTGTTTTACCCAAATGTGTGTCCGTTTCATTGAATGTTTGTTGTCAAGTCTGTAGCCAGGGCTGAATATTTAATGGTTCAAAACCCCTTGGTCTTGTAGGAAGCATAAAATACATATTTCAGGGCTGTTTCGGCTCTACAGTAAGCTTTAAATTTGCTGAGTTGGTATTTTTATACCCAGATTTTTTCTATGTGTTTGATGTATTCTTGTAGCCTCGTGGTCTTGTAGCCTGGTAGTATTGTAGACACGTAGCCGATTGGAACCTTGTAGCTTGTAGCTTTGTAGCCAAGAAGTATTGTAGCCTTGTTCGAAATAAATAATTAAACCATATTTTCACCGATATAAAGGATGGGTGGATGAATGATTTATTCCTGCTCTAAAGGAAGTCATGTGAAGGGAGTTCGCAGCAAAAGGGAGTTATATTATGTGGATTTACATGTTACAGAAAATACAGAAAAACTGGCATGGTGCCTGTTAATGTAAAAGATAACTCACTCCTGGAAACAGTTTATTTTGATGCAAATAAACTAGGCGTAATAAAACTTAGAGCTAAAATTGAATATTTTGTATGTATTTATAAATGGTTAACATAAATATTCCGTGTTGTTAAAACACATAATTACCATCCGATATGTTACTACTTGGAAGATTTACGAGGTTTGGTGATACGTGGCGGATTCTATGGGGAACAAATTCAGCCTACCAAGTACCCAAGCGATTATTAAGTAGAAAAATTGATAGATTAGAAAGATGATGCCTTGTTTGTGAAGTGGCTAGGATTCGATAAATGTGATAATCAGTTGGATAAAATCTACTGATGCCATATAAATTATAATGTTTTGAAATGTTGTAAATTTTTATATTAATAAATGCAAGTCTAAAATAAATAAAAAATGTATTTATTCATGTGCTGTTTGAAACTTTTCACTAGTTACCAGAGGTCGGGATGTTCGTCGAAGGTGCTTAAAATGGTATTAGGAGGCTGGGGACGCGTGGCGACAGGTCTAAATGACGCAGCTATTTGGGGTGTGGATGGTTCAGGGTGAGGGGGGAGGGGGTAGGTCTGCTGACGTCAAAGGCCGTGCGTCAGTGACGTGTGTGCTTGGCACGCACGAACAGGACTGCAATAGAAAGGGTAGAGGGGTGGGGACAGTTGAACAATTGCAGCCTTAGGATGTATCATTCGTAGTTATCAACAGAGCTAGTAAGATGTGTCGGGCCACCTATGATAAGATTGTTGAGGATGAGTTCTATGCGTGCTGTCAGGAGGCTAGCGGCCAGGAAGAAGTTCTTTCGATGAAGACGAAGAGTCCAGGGAAGACATCTCAGATGTACCTGTGAACACCTCCACTCTGACTGTGGAGGATATTGCTGCTGTGAAGGGGGAATATTAGGCGCTTATTCCTCAATTATCGACTTTGGAGCTGTGTGGTGCTTGTATAGTTGTGTGGGCAAAGTATTTGATGCTAGCATGGAAAGTACTGCGGAGCGGGGCGTTGTGAAGAGGGTCGGTAACGCCTTCTGTTAACAAGGGGGAGAAGATGGTGCGAAGGATTGTGTGTTTTTTTTATTAAATATGTTAAATATTTTTTTTATATTTTATTTACTTCGACTTCTTGCCACGACTTAAAAAAATACTATTTTCATTTGATATGAAGTGCATCTCGTAGTGGCAGTAGGTAATGGCTTTGCTCGTAGCGACAGTAGGTAATGGCTGAGGTGAGTGTTGTAACTGCATCATGTACACTATAGCGATCAGACATTAAGTTGAAACGTAAAATGTTATGTGTCGGATGTGGTCTCTCTCGTGAAGATAGGGGAACATCTAATACTGTACAAATTTGATTCGGTATTTTTGTTTGTAGCATAATATTCTCGTGAACGATTAAAGCTGCTTGTGGTTTTTCTGTCATTAAAAATTTTAGGGGAGGGGGATGGATGTATACCCAAACATTTAAAATATTTGCTTCCGTGCAGCTCTTTAAACACGTGTACGCAAACATGTTCCTACTTAGAAGAGATACTTATCTACTTGTGGGTTAGGACTCTGAAAATTTCTGGTCCGCTAAGATGGAGTAATAAAGGTTTTTTTAAAATTATCATTTCTTTAACTATCACATCCACAACGATAGTATTGATAACATATATTTTAGTTTAAACCTATAAATGGTAGGACTTTAAGAAAAAATGGTGGTTACAACAACGAAATGACTGTGGATTTTATGGTCTATAAGGATCATGACAACATTGGTAGAGAATTGAAACTCGACCTTACATACACTAAGGTGCTTTAGGATGGTGATGACATCATCGGATGAAATCAATATGGCGGAATCCAGGATGGCTGCCCCCAGCAGACGATAATGGTTTAGATTATTGTTATTATAATAAATTTATTTTAAAGATGGTGGTGTTACGAAAAATTGCGACAGGGATGAGTGGGGTGTTCGATGATGTAATCGTAATGTAGAAGAGTGGGGCGCTCGATGATGTAAACGTAATGTATAGGAGTGTGGTGCTAGATAATTGTAACATTTAATTGAAATTAAATTATTAATTTTTATTTTTTTAATTAAAATCGGATAATAAATAAGGATTTTCAAGATGGCGGACATGACGTCATAATAAGGTGGAATGTTCTAGAAAACAAAATGGTTGTCAGGGTCAAAGGTTAAAGTCAAATCCAAGATGGCCGCCGGAAGTGACGTAATCCAAGATGGCGGCCGGAAGTGACGTAATCCAAGATGGCCGCCGGAAGTGACGTAATCCAAGATGGCCGCCGGAAGTGACGTAATCCAAGATGACCGCCGGAAGTGACGTAATCCAAGATGGCCGCCGGAAGTGACGTAATCCAAGATGGCCGCCGGAAGTGACGTAATCCAAGATGGCCGCCGTGGCTCCCCGGCTCCCCAGCCGTGAGCCGGTGTCCCAGGACCTACCAAATACACCTACTGTGGTCCATAATACTTGTTTATCTTAATCGCTGTGTTTATATGTTTGCTGCGTTTTCCAGGTTTGTTGTCTGCCTGCATTTAATATGTCTCGTCGTTGTTAGCCAACTGATGTTATATTATTTTTTTCCATGACTAAGTTCCTTCAACGTAATTTTTGTGCTGTATGATATTTCTATGTTGAACATTTTTTGCCCGTGCTGTCGTCGTTGTGCTGTGCATAGTACTTGTTAAGTTTCATCGTTGGTTCCGTTTGTCCGACATCAGCTGATTTTCTGTGAATTTTTTATCTTAGAAATTTTATTTTATTTATTTTTGTTTTTCCATGACAAACAGTGGTAAACTACAATGGCGAATGACCAAAAAACTGTATTAAAACTGTAGGTTATATTTTAAAGAACTGCAAATTTTAAACACAACAAAGATGTTTTGATTATTGTTTTCTCTGTTCGATTCCCTTTTGGACTGATGCATCCATCAATGCGCTTTAGCCCACCACTCTTGTTGACAAATTCCGTAGACCTTGTCTAAGCCCTTGTCTAAGCTAGCTTCACTGATACCACATAAAACCAAAATTTTAATTTCTTGAGTTTAGATATTACTACTTAATCATAACCTATTAAAACAAAAAAAAATAGTGTTCGGTACCTAATAACTGCATATTTATGACAATAGATTACATAATATGTTACATTCTGAATTATGTAGGCATTTAGGACCAATTCTAAAGTGACTGAAAAAAATCACAAACGCAACTTCAAATAAATTATATTATATTACGCTTCTCAACTACAAATGTACCTGAAACTGAACTTTATCAGCAACGCTTTGATGAGGTTGATATCAGGCAAGTTCAACAAGCATTATACAATATTTCTTTAGTTAAATATAATGCTCTTGACCTGCCTCACAACTTTTGAAATCTTTCATTATCCCTCGAGCACCTTATAGAGGCATCCCTTTTGCAGTAGAGCCATGCAGTGTCACGAGGGCATGGAGTCTCAAATAATATTAAATTGTCATTGGTTAAACCTGTTTATTCCACAGAAAAATTGGGCTATTTTCAAAGTGTGATGTCAGCATTGTAGCCAGATTGTTATGAGTGGTCTCCCCATATTCTGCCTCATATTGACATCATGTGAGTACAGTTCTTATAAGGGTAGACCTTAGTAATGCCCTATTAATCTTTTAAAAAGTTTCTTTATTTTCCATTATTTTAAGTGTATTTAGTTCCAAAACTACTTGCATGATGGAACTACCTACTGTGTCTTTTCTAAGTGTTATTCAGTAACTTACACATTAAAATTGATTAAATCTTACAGATTAAATTATTTAGCTCCTAAAATAGGTGAAACCGCATTTGGAAGGCACTCAAATGTAACTAGTGGCAGTGTTTATCGTCTGCCTGACTAACATAATAAAGAAAGTGAAATAAAGGAACTAGATTGGAAATAATTGATTCATAAATATACTCATGTGATTATCTCGTTATTTTCATGGTTTTTCTTCAAAAACTAATACATAAATAACCAGATCTTATAAGTTATTTTGTTGAAAACTAGTGACTAGCACAGTTCAATAATTGAAAGTCTGAAAGTATGAATATTTGTATTTATACTATAACCAACAAACAACTTGATCATTTACCTAATGGAGTCAGCACCACATCATGTCTTATTGCATTTAGATTATCTCAGTTATGAATAAATAAGTTTAGCCAAAACAATGAGACAAAACATCTGGTTGAAAGATTTCAGGTAATAGATGCTGTCTCTGGTAAACATTAATTGGATAGAGTAAAACTGTCAAATTGTGGTAGATGTAGATAGGAATGTAAATTTTACATCAATTATTATTTTGACTTTGTAAAGAAAAATTAAAATACTTCTGTTACTAATTATTTTTAACAAGGGAACTAGTATTGATTTTTCCACGGACTTGACGTGATGTTAACCTTTTGGGGCAGTGGCACATTTTAGTAGCTGGTTGTCGAAAGTGTCGATACGAACGTGCAGGGACCATGCGCCTGGATCAGTTGAGACGAAACGGGAGTGGCCATGCAGGTATGTTTTTCCCTCCGCCCGCAGTGGAGAGCTACAACGGCAGCCTGCTGCACTTCTGGCGGCTGGACCGCCGGCAGATGGGCGCCTACCTCTGCATCGCCTCCAACGACGTGCCTCCGTCCGTCAGCAAGAGGATCATCCTGAGCGTCAACTGTGAGTCCTGCGGGTCGCTCGACCATTGGTCCTGCGCTCTCGGCCTTCATCCAACAAAACACAGCTCGTATGAAACTAACCAGTATCTGGATCCATCTACTTAATAAAACTACAACACTGACTAACAGACAACGAACAGCTTAAACCGGTAGGGCCAGAGATTTTAAATTTGGAGGAAGTGTTCCTTGAGTACCCTAAAGGTTCACTAAGAAAGAATTTAACGGAAATCAGCTTCCAAAGGGGGTTACGGAGGCTTTAAAGATCAAAATTTTCCTTTTCTTTCAATGCTTTTTTTTTATATTGTTGGTACTTTATTTATTCTCTCCTTGCCAACGGCTATTGAAAGGTTTATGCCTTTTTCGTCGCCTGGTGACGGTTATTAAATTTTCATACTTTTTAACTCTATGATCTAAATCAGCTACGAATGGGGATTGCGGGGACGTTAAGAGGCCACTCCAGTGTTTCAGGGGCACTACGCAACCCGCGTTAACCTCATAAGATTCAATGCTATTTTCATTTTTCTTATAACTTATTAACTAATATAGATTTCGAAATGATGCTTGCTTGATATGTAAGACAACGATGCTCTTATCAAAGCCCCTTACTTCAAAAACGTGCATAAATTATGGTTCAAACCTAGACAATACACTTATGCATATTAGTAAAGATTAGAATAAAACCATAATTTATGCACGTTTTTGAAGTAAGGGGCTTTTATAAGAGCATCGTTGTCTTACATATCAAGCAAGCATCATTTCGAAATCTATATTAGTTAATAAGTTATAAGAAAAATGAAAATAGCATTGAATCTTATGAGGTTAACGCAGGTTGCGTAGTGCCCCTGAAACACTGGTTTTTAAATTATTATGTCATACAGACTTGAAACTCAGTAGGGAGGGTCTTTATGTTACATAGTCATCAACCAAAAACTGTTTTCCTAAAACCAGCTACCAAGGTAGACGGGTTTCGGAAGCATTAAGTATAAACTTTTCCCGAATTTTAAGTATATGCCCTAGAAACTTGAAACTTGATACTGAGGTTCCTTATATTGCATTACCATAAACTGAGACCGGGGTTTCTCGAAGAATAGCTACTAAAGTAAAAAAGGGGGGGGGGATTTATCCCGGGCAACACCGGGTACTTCAACTTGTAATCCAATGTGTTTACAACTGCTTTCGAGACTTACTAATCTGCACAAAATCTAATCTATTTCCCGATGAGCAGAAAGATCTATATTTGCCAAAACTCATATCTTTAACCTGATAAATCTAAGCCCAGATTTTATTACTTTATTGTTATTATTGAATTTCCTGTTTGAATGTAATATCGTTAGTAATGTTTCAGAAAGTTCTATGTCTCTATAGCATATAGCACTCTATGTATTCTCTTTCGTCCAGTACATTGTCAATTCGTCTAACCCCGTTAGGTACTATTTAACCGCGCCTATAAACTTTTAATACCGGTTATTTATAAATAAGTTATTTTAAGTACCTATTCCGATTGTATTTTTTAAACAATAATTTTTCACACTTTTTTGTTACTGTTGACATTGTGTTAATGTAACTAGGTTATAAAGTTGCTGTGACAATCTGAACTATCGACCAATCAGAGGTCAGCTTTGGTTTTAAGACCGTTTAAATGAGCAGAACAAATTTGCTTCTTCTGTGATTAAGATTTATTTGCAACAGATGCCAAGACCGGCGTAATGCATATATCCAGTGTTTTAACTCAGATTTAAGCACATCCGAACGTTTAAGGGTGGTTTTCTTATTGTAATTTTCGTTAACTATAGTGTTTGGGGCGGAATTATAACGAATTCCGTTTTAATAGGAGTGAAAGATATGTAATTAACTGATAAAATTTATTCCAAAAGTACACACGCGTTTTGGACTACTCCTGAATCTATTATTGTCATGAAAATTACGTTGGTATTTTATACTTATATTAATGATAGTTTGATTAAGTGTGATTTGACACTACGAACATTGGAATTGGTTAACAATACTTTCTGAGAGGCGTTTTGCAAACAGCCAATTTTACTACGTAAATATTTTATTCTATAGGTACTATTTCAGAACAGCAATAACCTCTATCCTCAGTGATCCTGTTTTATTTAAGAGCTTGTGTTCTGCCACTGAGTATGCTACCCGTGTAACGAAACCTACTTTGAAGTATTCTGTGTGTTACAAGACAGGCTATAATTGTGTTAATTAAGCGTGGAGTCTCACGAGCGAACGTCCGGAACTGCGGAGGTATTCGGGTGTTGTCGTCGGGTGTCGGCTAGTCTCGGGCGGAAGAGCTGCTGGCTCGCTCTCGCTATCGCTCCAGGTGCTGTCTGGCAGCGGAGTGAGTGGCAAGAGTGGCCACTCTTCTCCAGGGGAGGCGAGCGACCCTGGTCATCAATATGAAAGCGGACCACGCGTCAAACATCCCAACCCCCTCTCTGATTATAGACTATGTGCAACTCTTCATCCGTACCATCCTCCGAGTCCTGCATACTCCTACTTATCCTATAAATGTCTGTGCCTAGGGTTATTTTACTGTATTTATTCCCAGGTTTGACCTGGGCCCAACTTAGCATAGTTTTAAGCTATATATATATGTTATCTTTAATAGATTTGTGCAATGGGAGTGCATGACTTGATGTAAGTTTTTGGACACACGCCATTGCTAAGAACTTTTTCTGTTGAAGAAAAACTAATAAATAAAATAAATTAATAAAAATACCCAAAAAAGACAAAAACACACAAAATTAAGCAAACAATTGCTGTTGTCAACAAGGATATGAACACCACAAAATATTCCGAAACAGGAATATGGTCAACAAACAAAGAAAAACAAAGATATATATATATATATATATATATATTCAAAATGTATGGCCAATGGCTGGCCAATCCCAGAACAAAGCCCATGATTCATACGACCCACTCCCTGCATGGCTAATCGCTAGCATGACTAGATGTATTTACTTCGGCCTGAGACGCACCTAGGTCCCTCCCTAACACGGAAAACTCCAACAAATAAACTTTTATATTAATATTGTTAGAAAAAATAGGTCGTGTAACTAAGTACACGTGATAGAGGTGAAATTTTTTTGGAAATTCGAACCTTGAATTGTAAGTATATCGCAGGGGTAAAACGGTAGAGAGAGGTAGAGAGAGAGAGAGAAAGAAAACATTTTTCTAAATAAGTATATCTAACTGTTGAAATACTCACACCATAAAGAAAAACTATGTGTGTAACTGTTACTTCAAACAATTCTGCCATTTGAAACACGCCAAATCTCTGAACGAAATAAGTTATTCATAAGAGGTAGTGCTACATATGCGGAAAATGCAGGGCCTCTCTCAACAGCGCTCTCTACGCTGCTGGTTGAACAAGGAGGCACGCGAGTGCGCTGGTAGCAAATATGAAATTCAAGGTACTCACGACTGACTGTATAGGATACCTATATCTATTTTTTGAAACAAGCGTATGCTCAAACTCTCTGTATTATTCTTTCGTTCATCTAAATTTTTTTTTGTTCAATGCCGTTTGGACGTTTGACGCTGGAGTGTGTATAACGAAAACGAGCCCAGAAACGTATATGGCACAGTGCTCTCTTTATATATATTTGGCCACATAACCTATTATCTGTCGTTTTCGCGCCAATAACGTTTCACAACAATGTTTCATGAATAATGTTCGCAGACTTTCACGGCCAGTGTCTGAAGTAGCTTGGCTTCAGGGTTGCAGCCGTGTCCTTGGCGAATGAATTCACCGATGTTTCGGTGGACATTGCAGTCGCCATCATCAGGGATCAGTTACCTACTCAAATGGAAGCGACAGGTAACTGATCCACGATGATGGCGACTGCAATGTCGAACGAAACATCGGTGAATTATTCGCCAAGGAGACGGCTGCAACCTGGAAGCCAAGCTACTTCAGTGTTCCACGAAAACTTTGCACTGAAATTCGGCCTTGGAATTTTTACTCTGATCGGGGCCCGAGGGAGTTACGTTTCAAAAAAAAAAAAACAATTGCAGGCTGGTGTTTTGCTGTGTGCAGTCGCGCCGGTGGTGAAGGTTCCCAACCAGCTGCTAGGGGCGCCACTGGGCACGGACGTGCCGCTCGAGTGCCAGGTGGAGGCGTTCCCCAACACCATCAACTACTGGGTCAAGAACCGCGGGGAGATGCTGCTGGACGGGTGAGTCTCTTTCCTCCCCAGGAGGTCCGCCGGGTCTTCTGCGTGCCAACGCGGTGCGGGACCCTCCGAGCTCATCGTTCCACCACCATCAAACAATGGTGTATCTACACGGCACTGTTTTTTTTGACGTGACAACGTCTGATGAATCGACGAACGCCGGCTGCGCGCACGAAAAAAGTGTCCCGTTAAGCACATTTGTCCCGTTACGCGGTGTCCCGTTACGCTCATTGTACGCTTGCGCCGCATCTATCTATCTCTCTTCCACTCGATTGGAACAAACATCGATTTGAATTTTTCGAGGCACATTTAAACTTGAAACACTCCCATTCGTTTCCTACTTTTCCTATCATCGTCCTATCCTTAACAGAATAACAAAGATTGGAAGAAGTTAAATAGCAAGCATGTATAAAAGTTATACTTAGTTAAAATAATCTCTTCGTTAAAGTAATAAACATGTTTGAATTAATGAGTGCAAATAAAAGTAAATTTATCAATAAAATTGTAGATTTAATTTCACTCCTTCTTTGTATCTACACAAAATAGTGATAATTTAATAAAAATGATTCAATTTATTTTATAAAAGTATGCAATCATTTCATCAATGTTTTGTTATGACGTTGTCACGTTAAACTATCGTCCGTAAACTGATTTTACAGACAACCAATTTTTTTTTTAAATTAAACAGAAATATGCTATTATTATTTGGTGTAAAGAAATCAGGCCTACTCTCTGTGAATTTCTCTCAGTCCACCGTTCTTAACTAAAGTTATATCCAGAGTAGCAATCTGCAAAATTAAAAATGGCAGATGAAACTTTAAAGTCTAGCATGGAACATGTTTGAAGGTTTATTGCGTTCAAAACGGATTGCACCAGTAGTAACGGATATTGAAAAATTTACATGTTTTGTCCTATCACCATCGTTTTTCTTCTTGTATGGAGATAATAATTAAATGGCTTCTTAGAAAGATGAAAATGTAAGTAATAACTGTAGCTTTGCCACATATTCTTGATTTTTTGACGAAATTATAGTTTAGCAAATGCTTCGTATATTGCTCGTTTTGAACTACACCTTGGATATAACGTTAAATTACAGACATTTATAAATTTCTAATTTTACTGAATCTCCACGGGCTTTTACGCTTTGTGTCGTCCCATTACCTCCAATGGTCAACAATTTTTTACAAACCGTTCCACGAATAATTTTCCTGTATTAACTACGCACAAATTTAAGTGAAATTATTGAATATTCGATTTTTTTTTCAAGGTTAAAATTATCACGCTTAAATAAAACATAATTTAAAATTTAAAATTATGAATATGCAGATACTTATGCAGATATACTCAGTATTGTCTTGAAAAAATTTCTTATATGCAAAAATAAACTTAGCCATGTGTTGGAGAAAGTTTTAATATCTTTCTTGTAGTTTTATAAACAATTTACTGGCAAATGGTTGTCCAAATTTTTTTTTCTGTGTCTGACAAAGCTCAACATGTAACTTAAAGTATAGATATTGATAATTGAGAAATTATTCGGAAGTATTTGGTAATAGAATCATATGCAAGAACGACGAGTCTTTGCAATCTTACATTGAAAATATATATATTTTTTTTTTAGAAATTTATAAGAATTTATAAAAAATTCTTCTTTGACATATGATTAATTAGACACTGGTAAGAACTGCCTAACCAATATCTTCAACGTAATCAACTGCAGAAGATGCAAGTAATACAATATACACAAGATATTATTTTTATTGGACTTTAATTCATATCATGAATATAAAATATCACTCTACGCGGAAACGTTTATATACTTAGACTTGTATATTGTTATATTTTTTTACCTTATTTTTCCTTTGAGTTTAGATGAAAAAGCCATTTTCCATTGGGTATGAATTTTATACCCAAATGTTGTTTACATCTAGTTATGTTAACACATGAACGCTTCGAGTGGTTTCCAAACGAAACATATCCTTTCTTTGAATAATTTCTGCATTGGGTTTTTTAGCCGGGTTGAAACTTAAATTTTTACAATGGTTTTGCTAATATTTCTTCAAAAATTTTTATACACTTATTAAAATTTTAATAAACTATGTTTACGTTATAAAGTGAATAGGGGTTTACAAATCGATGGCAAACATTTACGACGATATTAAAAGTTCTGGGGCGGGTCTCTGGGCGGTTGCATGGCTGCCCTGCCCTGGGTGCAGAGAGGAGTAGTATTTTAATTCTGGATTATTATTTACCATATTTTTTGAATTATTTAAATAACAACGTTTTTTATAAATGTTATCATTCATTATTCACAACGTATTAAAAAAACTCTTTTAAAGGAAGAACGAATAAAAAATTTGTACTTTGATAGATGTTATGATTTATGTTTAGCTGTTGATTAAGGTTATAACGTATTTCTTAAAGCTGATTTATGCGAACATTTAATACTTTATCAGCCCTTTCGTGCATACTCGTGGACAGTAAAATGTTGTTATATTTTACCTCTAGTTCATTAATATGCGTTTTTCATAGTGTTGAGGTTGGAGATCTCAGGCAAATCTGTGGCAAGTTGATGTGCGACAAGTAAGTTAATATTTTAGTATTTTCTTTTCTTTATTGAACGGAGCTTAGATCTCCCGAAATCCTAGTTATTCTACCTCTAAACAAAACTGTGTTATAACATTCCGATCTACCTGGGAAATAAACCCGGGAGCCCTGATCTAAGATCAGTCATTCTAACAATTGGATTCAACAATCGAACAAAGATTGAAATAGTTTATTAAGATTTTAGCTAGTCCTTTTTATTTCGCTGTATTTCAGAAAGAGTAAATACATTTAAGTTTATTTATTTGAAAGTTAAATTTTAATTTTTTCTTAAAAGTCGCAAATCACATAAAGCAAGTATGAAAATTTTCCCATGACGATTTTGCTGAAAGGTAAACAATGGAAATATTTATCGGACTAGGACTGGTTGGCGGTGGATTAGCACAGTTCCGTTAAATGGAGCGTGAATGCGTTCACTGGAGCGTGGGGCATGTTTCCATTTCTGATTTTATGCGAGCATGTGCAACATGGATTTTCTCTCAAGCGGGTTTGGGGAAAGTGTTAAATGGGGCGCGCGCCAAAGAGTACACCATAATTTAGTGAAAATCAGAACGTGGCTGCCATGACTACCATTATATCACCGCATTTCCAGAGTGACGATTGTTTTGCATACTCTTGTCACTCCAGGCTACACACATTTTCCCAGAAATAGTTTGTAATTCTACACGAAATATATTGTAACTTTGCATACATTAAATACGTTTTTCGAGATGATACTGCAAGTATTTCGTACGAAAATTGATGCATAATTTTATATTTTAATTAATGTTTCATTAAAATAAATTTTTTCAAAACCATGGAAAATTTAATTAAATATTCGATAATTGGACTTTATTTCGTTTTTATTATGCTTATTAATGTGCACTGTTAGTATTGGAAAGTAAGTTATTCAGGAAACGGTTTACAAATAACATTAACTACTGTAGGTACTAGAACAAAACACAGTAATAATTATCCGGTAAGAATCCGAACCCAGTATTACTGCAAACTCAATTTTGAAGTGATACAGTTGTTTGCAAGTTAATGCAAAAATTTACAAATATCTGTAATTTTTAAATGAATATTTATGTTACATTTACAAAAAATATATATTTATAGTGTTTAGTAGACATGTTCTACATATCCGAGACAATAGCATGCTCTCATTGGCCGATGCAAAGGCTTGAAGCTTTTTATCCCGTGGCCTGGGTTGCAAATAATTCCGTCGCACTCTTCTGTGTTCATGACTTGCTCAAGGCCGTGCCAGACATTTCAAATCAAGCAAGTACTACTCGCGAACATAAAGGACGTGTAAGAACATGTACTGCATTTCTACTTTTCTGCTGAATTGATAGGCAATATCACCATGCTTCTACTGTAACTTAATGTTTTCCTGACCGTTTCGCTGTAAAAACATTTTTACATTAAATTTATGAAGACAACATGTTACATATTATCCCGATATATTGGAAATAAAATATATCGTAAATATATTATTCACTTTGATCATTAACTCAAAAGAATAATCTTGTTATGGTAACGAAACATTCGGAAACTAAATAAGTACACAAAAAAATTGGTTGACTGTAAAGTCGGTTTACGGACGATAGTTTAACGTGACGTCATAAAAAACATTGACGAAATGATTGCATACTTTTATGAATAAAATTGAATCATTAATATTGAATTATCACTATTTTGTATGGATACAAAGAAGGAGTGAAATGAAATATACAATTTAAATGATAAATTTGCTTTTATTTGCACTCATTAATTCAAACATGTTTATTACTTTAACGAAGAGATTATTTTAACTATAACTTTTACACATGTTTGCTATTTAACTTCTTCCAATCTGTGTTATTCGGTTAAGGATAGGACGATGATAGTAAAAGTAGGAAACGAATGGGAGTGTTTCAAGTTTAATGTGCCTGGAAAAAGTCACATCGATGGTTGTTCCAATCGAGTGGAAGAGAGATAGATGCGGCACAAGCGTACAATGAGCCAAACGGGACACAGCGTAACGGGACACTTTTTCTTGCGTGCAGCCGGCGTTCATCGATTTATTAGACGTTGTCACGTCAAAAAAAACTTTTCTGGCTTCACGTCCCTTTGTTTCCACTATTTGGAATTGGACACAAAACCTGGAAATCAATACCCTGCTTAGTTTTTTTGAAGATCCTGTTATCTACAACTACATAAAACAATTCGTTTATTTAAGGTGGATTCTTCGTTAAAAGTCCGTAATTTTAATGCAGTAGCTAAGTATTGAGTGCCTACCCATGGCACACTGTTTTTAATACTATGATAAGTAGCATTAGTCAACGTGTAATTTTGTTTTACGCAGGCCAAAGTATTCCATACAGGAGAACAGATCGGTCTACAAGATGTTCATGTGGCTGGTCATCAAAGCTTTCAACAAGTCGGACATCGGAACCTACAACTGTGTGTCCACAAATAGCCTCGGGCGAGCGGAAGGTACTTTGAGGTTGTATGGTAAGTGATTGGTGAGTGATTCCTAACGAATTGTCACATTAAATTTCTTATATAAATGTTTCATTAGTGATTATGATGGCTATTTTGGTTGGACAGTTTAATATTTCAGACAATCATATCTTTATAACCAAACGAGTGGAGTTTATTTACTTTAAAGAAATACGAGAGTTAAGGTAAAAGTAAACAACTTTTCTATATGAGGAGCCAAGAGCCCCCCCCCCCCCCCCCCTTTTTTTCCCGTAAAAACACCGGGTCATGGACCTTTCCATTTCTTCGCCAGTCTGATGCTAACAGCGAGCCGAAAGGGTCGATCACTGTTCATAGCGTCAATTTGAAATGCGTGACAAAATTAAATAAGGTTCGTAGTGTAATACACGCCTTTCGAATGCAAAAAAAAATTCCGCCATATCGCGTTTCACAGACGGATAAACGTGGTTTATGCTAATGTGACGATTCAAAGCTTTAGTCGGAAATTGGTGCGCCATATTTAATGGTGGGCGAACGAATGTTCATTCACACTCGAGGCGACCTTCAGTTGTGGCTGACGAACTGAAATAGAGAATCGGGGGAATAAATTCTGCAGGATAGATAAGAAGTGACAACGAACTGAAAGAGGAAGTTAATGATTGGTTTAAAAACTTGGCGGTAACTGAGCACGCAGAAGGCATAGGAAATATGGTGAAACGCTAAATTAAATTTGTATAGACAAGGTATCATATGTTTTAAAATAAGTTTTGTTTCATTGTCTTAGATGAAATAATATTTAAAGAAACAAACATTCTTTACTTTTATACTTTGATGTAGAAGCTAACATGTTTAATGTGATATAATTGGTAGGACTTTCGTGGAGCAGGAATGTCCCATCCTTAAAATGAATTGCAGTTGATTCAACATTGGCTTTTGATGAAAATTTTATTTTGAGAATTTTGTTTGCATGAGTTTCAACACTTAAGTCTCACGTTTACCTTAGATACACATTTTCTTTTACAAATAGATTAGCTTAACTGGCTATAGGAAAGAATTTATTTGAATATTAATAAAAAAATATTCAAGACCTTCAAAATTAATTATTTATCTTCGCTCACTTTTATGGAGCCTGTGAACTTAAAAAATTCTCCCATTAAAATCCATCATACGCAATCATTCCAAGTTGGAGCTTTAACCCATGACGCAGCAAGTGATTTACATATTCCTTTGTTAAATTTAATCATCGCCTAACCAACATAAATATCATGTTAACCATCATAACAATATTTCTATATTGACAAGATCTGCATGGAGAGTTCAGCAGTTAAAAATGTGAGGCACAGCGGTTAATGTACAATAGCAAATGCGAACCATCATGTCAAAAATAATTCCGCTTTAATATTTCTGATATAAATAATAATAACCTTTAAACTTTTTTCTTTAGAAGAGAATATTAGTGAAGTGAAACTTGTTTGCTGAGGGGACTACAATTTTCGAGCGTTACGAAAATTCCGATCACATGAGGGAAATAGTAAGGTATGTGGTGGGGGAACGGGTAGAGGAGGAGAGTGCGTGTGGTGACGCCACTCCAACGCATGCACTAGCGGTCGAATGGGAAGACTGCGATGAGGAGGTATAGGTACCTAGTGGAGTATGCTATATGCTAGATGTAACGGCTGGAAGGAGAGAGGTAGCAATGACGCAGCAATAATACTACGGAATTCTCGTAACGCGGCTTGTGTTTGTCTACTCTTCAGTTTTCATACCGGCTGACGATTGACGCTACCATATTTATTTTATTGAAAGTATATATACAATTTAATTATTTTTGTGGAACAGAGTTATTGATTCTTGCGATTAACTTTAAAAGTAATATTAATTTTTATGTAAATAGCGTGATTGAAAATGTAAAAAAAAAATACGTATAGAATTATGATGTCAACTTTGTAAGTATAATTTATTTTTGGTATGGGAACAATGAGATTTTAAATGTCAAAAAGACTTATGGACTTGTGAGAGAGACTATATGAGCGTAATTTTGTTCGATTGGAGAGATTTGTTTTGTTCTTTTATTTTATTCAGCTGTTTGTTGTGATTTAACGTCGAGTCTGAAAATAATAAAAAGGCAGAAGCAGATAAGAGGTATTATGAAAGGCAACGTGGGAATAAACAGCCAATAGAGGCGCCGAAAAGTGTCAGTGAACGGATGCGAGAGTACAGGGTGCAGAAAAAGGTTTTTTTTTTTTTAAATTTCAGATCATACCCGCATCCTTATATTTCTACATTTTTATATCTTGTTCAGTACAAAATTACTTATAATTTATTTATATCCATACCAAATAATCACGAAGTTTCTGCGTCTCTGCCTGAGGACGGGAGCAGATAGCAGTTCCCGAAACGTAGCTTGTTTCTGTTTTAGAAAACTATTGTGTTTGTTTCATCTTTTCGTTTTGTCGTTTTCTTGTCTAGTTTCAACTGTTGTGCTGAATTTTTTTGGGTTCAATATTTTTGTGCTATCATCATTTGTGGGGTTTTTTACGTTCTGTTAGTCCATTTTTCTTTGTTTTTCTTTGTTTGTTGACCATATTCCTGTTATGGAATATTATGTGGTGTTTATATCCTGTTGACAACAGAAATTGTTTTTGCTTAATTTGTGTTTTTGTCTTTTGTGTTTTTGTGTAGTTTTCTTCTACAGACATACATGTGCTTAGCAATGGCGTATGTCAAAAAGATTACATCAAGTCAAGTTTCACGTCTGTCTCGCGTGGACCCCACGCACACAAATTTGTTTGTGCTATCGTTCTTTGAGAATAATTACCTAATGAACGAATAAACTGCAACCCTCGATGTTATTACGAACGTTGTTTTTTGCTATTTACTCGTTCCCGTTGACTAGGTTTCATTTATTCGTAGTTTGTCTGGTGATAAAAAAAACGCTATCAGGAAATAGCATTTTATTTCAAATAAGCTGACGATCATCATCTTGCACGTACGCATCTCTGCCAATTAGGCTCATTTGCTTCCCAATCAGGTTACCGTAATGAACGTGCAGAACCATTGTGATGAAATTACCATGGCGGGTAATGTGCTTGGGTAGATAACGTTACCCAGTTGAGCGTGTGTGACTATCATATTTCATTTCCAGAAGCTCGCCTCAGTTACTGCACGGGGAAATATCCACTTCAGACATAGCTTAACTTAAATAAGTAACTTCTAATCTTAAAGAAAGAATGAAAAAGGTGTTACGTACATATTTGCTAGGTTTATTTTTAAAGTGCTAAAATAATATTAGATATTTTTTTCCTCTTATAAAAAATACTCTATGTTTTAAAATTTCTTAGAGAATTTTAAATGCTATTGAATGAACAATCCTTGTGTGTGTGCACATATATTATTTATTTATATTGTTCCCTAAAACAGCTTTAAATGTTCCAATAATTTTACGTAAAAGTGTTTTCGGGATCCCTATTTACAATTATTAGATCCCATTGTAGTGAAAAATCCATTTAATGTATATTAAAGTATTAAAATATGCAAAGGCAACTGTAAACCAATATTTAACCGAAGAGATATAAATATGGTTGAAAACCCAATACTGCACCATGGACATGTTTGTTAATGCGTGTGTCAACTTAAACAAAGAGAACCGATTAAATTACATACACGCAAATTGAACACACATTCACATTAACAATATTTTATTTTAATTGTAGCTAAATAAATGGGATACACTTTCACTTGCAGCCTCACTGTCTGTATGAATGTGAGAATTTATGTACGATGTGGTCTATGATGTGATAATTTTTTGAGAGTATGGAGTTATGTGCTGGGGACAAAGGTGTATATTGCAGCAACAGATCTATTTTATTTAGTTAAAAAAAACACAGTTATCTGTAATTTATTATCTTTAAAGCTCACAAAATGTTGATTTTTTTTTTAATTTTCCGTCATTGCTTTCATTAAAAAGCCATTTTTACAATTTTGATATATACCTCTCTCACATTTGTTATTCCGTCACTAATATTTTCAACAGATATTCACTCAGTGTAACACAATATTTGTAAAAGTTTACGTAATTATTTGTACTTATTTTCACTTGTGTGTCTTTTAAAGCCCGTTATATTACAGTATATGGATATCTGTAGAAAATAATATTGACAGAACAACATATTCAAGTTATGTAAAAATTCAAATCAATATACATGGTGTGTGAGACGAAGTCTTAAGTGAGATCACTAAAGACAAAGCTTTTTATGATAGTGTTTCCATTCATTTTCTTCATTGCCGAGATAATACATTCTTTGGTACATAGGCATAAGTTTAGGTACCTTTTAAGTTTATATTTACAGAAACTATTTTTGTTTGAACAATGCGTTTTTTTTTCAGTTATATATGTAAGTAAAAATGGTTAATTTTTAATGCACATATTGCCACAGAGTTTTTATGCATGTAAGTAGTAATACAGTAAAATAATTGTATTATTCCAAGTGGCAGTCGGACTCACAGTTATTTTATAAATAAAAAAGTACTAAAATCTCACCTTTGTTCACAATATTATGCTAGCAGGCACTTACAGATATTTTAATAATTAGTGTGTTTTAATAAATGTCCATCTTTAATCATAAAATCAACATACAATGAAATATAATTTTTTATCTATTTTACTATGTGTATATTTCTACTTCATTTGTAATTTCGTCTTAATAAACCATAATGTTGCTGTCTTTCGAATTATAGCTGTACTTTTTTTACATTTTGCATTTGTAAAGCGTTAAATTAATGAATACAGTATAATGCTATTAAAGTAATATTGTTATTTTATAATTATAGGAAGTTAGGAATTGCTGAGTTATAAATTTTAATTAAAACAATTTTTTATTCTTTGTTTACACTGTTTTTTATAATATATGTTTGTTTATGTCTATTTGTTAAAACCTACAGTATCACTTTCATATAATGTTTCGTAAATTCTTCTCTATGTTTTATTATATATGCTAGATCTTTTGTGAATGTCAGTCTTGTGTGGTTATTATATATTTATTTAGTACATACAGTCTCATCTCTACTTTATACTTTTTTTTTAATTTACAGAAATTAAAACATATACAGGCGTGAATCACGGAACATCTAATGATCGTGGAACCATTGTCGGAGGTAAGTGAAAGTTATTCAATCCACACTTTACGTAAATGCTTTAAATTCATAACTAGTGAAGAATGTTCCAATATTTGCTACATGCAGCTTATAAAAAATATAAACTAAAAATAAAAATATATCTCCTGGCAGTTGGAAAAAAATAAACAAGTGTAAAAAATCAAAACGCTGAAACTGAAGCATGATTTTTGTAGCGACGTTTTATTCCCATGAATATAATATAGTTACCTCTTAACTATTAGAGTATTTTATTACAATTTTTGTTAGTACTGGTGTTTACAAAAGAGAAAATTGTATGGATAACATAAATTTCAAATGTCATATTAAGTATATTTAAGATAACAGTTATAAAAGTACTGTCTTAAATTTAAAACTTAGGCGGCCTCTCAAGTCATTTAAAATAATTCGAAGAAAAAGTTGCTGTAAGTATTTTAACAATCTTTTTTCATTTAATTCTTTACATACTTGATTAAAGTATTTTTTACTTTTAATTGCGTATTTAAAGTAATTTTTATAAAATATTACAATATTTTTTTTCAGTTTTCTGCCAAAATAATTTAAAATCATGGTACTTAAAAATTTCCATCATAACCCATTTATGAACAGAACGCCTGTGGTATACAAGCACACATACATATAAATAAATATGTATTGCTAGAAATTGTAAAATACGCTGTAAAAATAGGAAAACATAAAGGAATAAATGAAAAAAATCAATAAAACATCAGACATAAAATGTTTTTTTTTTTTTTCAAATAGTATTGCATTACCTATTTCAATTAACACTTCGGTGAACCTCCCTCTTACTGATACTTAAAGAAACCTATTTGCTTGAATAATTTCATGAAATGATTCTTAT
The DNA here is from genome assembly GCF_032445375.1 of Bacillus rossius redtenbacheri. Classification (NCBI taxonomy): domain Eukaryota; kingdom Metazoa; phylum Arthropoda; class Insecta; order Phasmatodea; family Bacillidae; genus Bacillus; species Bacillus rossius. The sequence goes on from NC_086330.1 coordinate 17,634,326, forward strand.
GAAAAAAATTTGTCGTTATATATTTTCCTGCATTTAAGATATTTAAATCAACAAAATTAAACTCGTTATATTACTGTACTATGTAAAGTGCTAAAAAATAACACCTAAAATTATTAAACAACACAATTTAATAATCAACAATAATTCAACTGTACAAAAATATTAATAATTTAATTAAAAGATTAATAAAAGCGTAATTCGAAATTTAAAAGATAAATTTTAAATGCTTTCAATTCGTATGGAAAAATCTATGGAAATGCTTGAAGACTCTAAAGGTATGTGTCGTAAGAAATGTAATTTATTAAATATTAGTTAGAGCATTATTTTCCAAGAAATTGCTTAGTGACGGTTTAAATTTTATTCAAAATACCAAACAATTACTTTTTTCTCGTATTTCTTAAGAGATGTATTTATTAAATGAAAGTATTTTTTTTTGTTTATAAAAATTGTGTTCCTGATAATAAGAAAAAAAGAGGTTTAAAAATGACGTTGTTTTCTTGGGAAAACCAACACATTTTTAAAAAACAATATGGAGGGAGTAAAGAGTAAGAGAAAGCAAAAAACGCGATGGCCTATCACGTGTGTATGTATATATATATACATATATATACATATACGTATCAGAGAGACGGAGCTAACGAATGCACGAAACGGACGTAGGCCTACGCACACGGCCAGCCAATCGCGAGTTTCCGCTACACTAAGCCGGGTATTCTGCGCACGAACTGAATAATAACTACAAAGATTCTCCGCGCTGGAGCGAGAAGGATGACGTTCACGAGGGAAAAGAGGGGTGGGGGAAGGAGAGACGGTACATTTGAGCATACAACCCATCAGCAGCTCGTCCTGTTCTGCCATCGAGCCACTGCGAGATGAGGGAAAATAGACTCAATTGAGATGATTAAGAAAAAAAAGGGGGTTGTCTGTAAAGTCGTTTTACGGACGATAGTTTTACGTGATAACGTCTTACGAAAACATTAATGAAAAATTGCATACTTTTTTTTAATTTTCAAATATTATTTACAGTTTTTGCAAATTTAATTTAAATAATTTGTTTAAATATAATCACGAACAATTAGTTAAAAAGCCCACCTTAACCTGTTTGATATTATAGAAGATTTTCTCGCACGGTGGTTGGCCGGTTCTTGCACGCTCGGCTCAGGCGGAACGTGACAATATTTCGTGCGTGCAGCCGGCGTTCATCGATTTATAAGACGTTATCACGTCAAAAATACCTTTTCACGTATATGATAGGAGTAAGAGGTTTGAAGCATATGTAATCTCAAATGGTCCATGCGTAGCTTCTCTGCGCTTTCCTTTCTAATAATATGTGCAACAGTAACTTTTCATTTACTTACTATTCATTTGCGTTATTTTCATAGGTATACTAACCGTGCACCTTTCAAACGACTTTTATTTATTCGTAATTATTTTTTTAACCAGTACTTCCCCAAATACCAACAGAGTTTAAAATGTAAATTATAAATAACTCATAAAATAACTATTTTTTTATTTAGCAAGTATTATTGAATATTTGGTTTGTCATTATCGCTCGACTTAATCTCGTTCTTCAGGTTGGTCGGAAAGGAATGCCACCTGTCTTTAAGGTCGTGCGACCATCTTCCACGTGCAGGCACCATCAGGGTCGTTACCACAACGCCGAAATACCACAACGCCGAACGTACAATAACGCCGAAAAACCATAACGCCGAATGCCAAATATACCGCAACGCCGACAGCTAGAAAACTGCTTTGTACCACAACGCCGAAATACAGTAACGCCGAAAAATGTTTCTGCGGTGACAGGGGGCCACAGGAGCAAAATGAAAATAACTGAATGAATTTGTGTGCTAACCTTACCTAACCTAACCTTTGTGGCAGTCCTGCAATGACATTTTTCGGGGGTAATGTATTTCGGCATTATGGTAATTCGGCGTTGTGATACACAGCAGTTTTTCTAACTGTCGGCGTTGTAGTCAATTTGGCATTCGGCGTTATGGTTTTCGGCATTATTGTACGTTCCGCGTTGTGGTATTTCGGCGTTGTGGTGCGTCCCCGCACCATCTCAGTACCCAAAATGTCGGCGCCCACTACAGTTACCGAGTGCCATCACCACTTCAGTGTTGTAAACATGTTGTTAGGAATCGTCAGGAGGTGACATGCATTCACGAAATTCAAGTCACTTTTAGCATCACCGTCGCCATATTGCAACACCCAGAACTTTGCGGAAGTGGTGTTTGAGACCCCTCCCCCCCTTCCCCACTTGATGATGGTAAACGAGCTAAGTTAGAACTATCGTTATTACAAACAATTATTTCCTTAAAAAATATCCTTTCAAAACCGTTTCCACATTGCAAGCAATACACTTGCGTGGCACAGACCTTGAGATTGACAAAATAAATGACTTCACACATAATTTAAGTGTTGATGCAGTAGATTTACGGACTTCTCAGTGAATCAGGCTGCATTAAAAAAAGATGATTTTTTTTGGTATTTATTAATTTATAAAGCTCCAGCCTACAAACATAATCCAAAATAGGTTGGCACTATACAAATACAAAAAAAGCAAATACTAAGACAAACAAAATAAAAATGGAAGGAATATGAAGAAGAAGAAAAATGATATGTGAATGGCAGAAGAGGATATCCAAGTTTCAGCCACCACAATCACAAAATTAATACAGTATAAAATTAACTTTAAAAAATAAATAGAATTAAAATAATATGTACAAAGTAATACACGATTAAAATTTAATCGCAATATTCTTCAATGATATAATTTGTAGATATTAATAAATATTATTACTTAAACTGAAAAATACAATATTGTAATATAATTATGTACTTCGGCTACACTACGGGCTGATAAGAGTAGGACTTTCCATTCCTACCCTGAACACTTCACCAGTCATCCATGCTGCCTTTTTTCTGCATACTGTTAGGCACTATTGACAATGAAAAAACACACAGGCTACTGTATTACACCTTCAAGACACAACTGGTGAGTGTTTATGATGACCCGTTGCACCATCCTGCTTTTTGATCTGTGATCCAGTGATCTTAGCCCAAGAATGAACTAAGGATCATTCCTCTAAGAGTTGTGCCAACACATTTTGGGATTACATAATCTCTTTGTTCGCGTGAAGCGAACTTCATACTTTTCCAATCTGCGACGAAGACAACAGCAGTATCGAGGAAATGTTAGGTCCATTTCTATCGCTGGGCTGGAACGATATGTAATCTCTAAAATCGATTGTGACTCGGTGAACAAATGGTTGATGCGGTTGACACAAGATAGCAGCACATTTATTTACTTGCGTCATCTTTGGAATTTTAATAACTGAAAATACTACAGGTATTTAAAAGATAATACAAAACGAACAATCGAAGATATGAACATGGTTTGATAAAAATGAACTTTTTTATTTAATATAGAAAGTAACCACGACTAAATAAAATATTGAAACATAAATATTACATAATAGGCATTTCAAACATGGTTACTTCTCGTTAAAAGAGGTTTATACACTAAAAAAAGTATTACATATTATCTGAAGTTTTGTAAAGAATAATCTAATAATTATCATCTGATTGAATTAATGTGCACTAAGTCCATGAAAATGCCGGCATATCTGCTCGCGCTGTATCGATCCGAGATCTTTGCTATGAACCCACCCGAGAGTCGGTTCAAATCGCAGTTCCCAGTGATCTTCGCTCAGCGTTCACAACAACACAATGGTGAAACAGAACATGTGGTCAAACGATGATCAGGCCATAGCTTATGACTCGTGATCACGTCTGAACTCTAGTGGTGCAACTAGTCATAAAAGAATCAGACGATAGTAAAATAATTATTGGTACGGGCAAAACAGTGTAAAGGAAATTTACATGACCGTGGTGAGTATAATATTTCGTTGTTTCTGCGGCTGTAGTCTTGGAACCTTTTGTATAATCCTTGTATGAACTACGACGCTTCACAACGTCTTCAAAGTTCTGTGTTCCATTTTCAAACTGTGTTCAACTTATTGCCTTGTACAAGGACTAGACGAGTTTTAAAACGTTCTCTCATTTCTGCACAAAGAGCTTTAAATTCCATGTAAAAAAAGGAGTAAATTCAGTGTACCCGTGAATTTACGAGGACGCGGAGATCCCTTGATAATTTGAGTCCAGTTTAAATTCTCGGCGTCAAAATCATAACGGCTGTATTCATTACATGAATATCATTTAATTAATTTTTTTTAATATTCATTACTGTAGCTTTCTTGCAATTTTTGTTGCGACATAAAAAAATTTCATTAATGAAGTGTTATCTAATAGCGGTAAAAATCCAAGCAAGATATTGTGTTTATTATCACTAAGTAAGAACTGGCATATAACAATGAGTAAATATATCGTAAGAGTATTTGTGATAAAAAAATTGTGAGCGATTATTTCAGTACTCGCCAGTGATGTGTAAAAATCTAACCTCGTTAACGAGCTAACCAAGCAAACTCGTGTTTTCTCATGTTATTCATGTTGCATATAAACTTATAATACAAAAATTGGACACAAAATTCAACATAGAATTATTCAATATAATGCCTAGTGTGATAATCCAACTGTTAAATAATATATATTAAATTGTAAAATACCAAAATTTCTGGTTGCAAAACAAACACATACTTTCTGCTCCGGCCGGTAGAATTTTCTGCCTGAATCGTCAACTTAGCTTGAAGCTAACTAACGCGGATAGAAGAGCAGCATGAAACAACCGAAAATTTTGAAACTTTTAGAAACTTCTCTAATGAAACCCTGGTTGTGGACCTGATTTCGACTAAGAATTTTATTAAAATACTGCCCATCTTGTTAAAATGCACTAAACTATTAATATAATAAAGTTTACGCACACGTTAAAAGTTACACTTCTATGGCCTTAGTAAAATATTAACCTGTTACATTTGAAAACACATATCATAACACTAAGTACACGTTTGTACGTATATTTTTGCTTACACGACTGAAATCAGTCTGCGAACAGTTCCTACAAACAAACTTTAACCTTATTGAGCTGATTGAACATTATAACAATATAACTTAATAAAAAATATATAAAATAGTTCCAGTGACAAGATTAAAACCTCGCCCCTTCAGGTTGCCAAGCAGGCTTTCTACCTCTGTGCCGGTAAACCTATTGGAAATTGAGAAGAATATTTATTCTAATCATTGTAATGCTAGTTTTCATGCGTATTTTAAAACTCGTGATTACTTCTTTTTACTAAATAACAAACATATTCCAGTGTAGTTTCACCAACACATACCAACACGTGGGTCTGATATCTAGAGACAGGAAAAATTCGCGAGATCATTTCACGATGGGTTAAAACACAAATAGTTATACCTCAGTACTGCCTCTGCCATTGGCTCACAACTCACCTGGATGACTCTGGACCAAATGTGAAAACACCCAACCAAATGCTTTATCGAATGCTACTACGTTGGGACGTCTCACAAGACAGCAGCAGGCAACGAGCGGGTGACATTTGACCGAGTTTACGTAGAACTATGGAGTTCATCCTGCAGGTCATTGAACCCGCGAATTTTTCCGGTCCCTACTGATATCTTTGTGTCACATTTCAGCTCATCGACTTCCACGGAACGACCAGAATGCGGTGCAAGGAGATGCGAGTCGAACTGAAGTGTCCGTGATGCTGCGGCGGTGGGTGGTTGTTGTCCGCAGGCCTGGCGGAGGCGGCGCGCGGCGGCGGCGGCGCGCGGACCCCGGCCCGCGGCCCCGGAGAGGCGAGCCGCTCGCGGGAGGCGGCGCCCCCGGCGGCGGCGGTGCTGGGCCTCGCGGCGGGGGCCTCGCTGCTCGCCGGCCGCAGGTGACGAGGCCCCCAAGGAGGGACCCCCGCACGCCCCCGGCCTGGCGGCGACGCCGACGGAGCCACGACACGTGCCAAATGTTGTGTCGCAATGTGTCCTCGTGTGCAGCAGGGTCGTAGCCAGCATCTCGCGAAGAAGCGGGGTTCCGTTTCGACCTTCGAATAATAATTTTTTTTTCAGTAACTTTTCTTTTTAAGTGAATTGCCATGCTAAAATCCCAGGGAACAGCGAACTTTAGAATTCCGACGTTTGCACGAAGAGAACTGAACTTTTTAAATTTTAAATTTTTTTTTAATGAATTGTGTTTAATTACTTTGTTCTCAATTCAGTTATTTGAAGAATCCGTTAAAATTATTATTAAATACATGAAACACACATGTCAAATTTGAATGAATGAAATGTTTAAAAAAAATAATCAAGCTTGCATACCAGAAACTTGTATAAAAAACGATTCCTGCCGCTTCTGGGTATGAGGCATTTCGGTCTACAATGGGAAAGGATACACATTATTTCAGCCCAGTAGGTGTATAAAAAAAATCGTTCCAAATTGATATATCTGTAATCTTATTTAGCTAGCTTGCTTTAATTGTGTTATTCTAATTTAACTTTTTTTTTTATCCTAGAAGGGAGGGGTTCAGAAACCCTGGCTACGTCCCTAAGTCGTTAATGATTCCAAGGTGTGTTCTCATTTGTGTTTCCATTTTTTGCTGTGTAACATCCTTGGGCAAAGCTTCAAGACAAATGTCCTAAACCCCAAGATCTCCGTGACTCTTGTTTGAAAAATAAAAAAAAATATGATTGTATCAATCAAAGGTAAAATGTTTTCAAGAGCGTGAAATGTGTAGTGCTGTACTAGGACAACGCCTGTGAGAACTTTTCTCAAAACTTTACATTATACAGGTATACTTCCTACTTCCGTATTTGGTCTTACAATGAAATATTATCCATGTGAAATTTTTTAGTTTCCTGTTTGAAAACCTACATCAAAAGTGAAAAAAATAATTGAAACGATGGACTTCATCAACGTGTACATATCACTTGTTACTTATGTTGAGCAGTGTCTCTTCTCACGGAAATGGTAAAGACTTTATTCCAGACGCGTTTGATTTATTCTCATGTTTATTGTAATGAATCATTTGTCAATAAATAATGTGATTTGTGTAAATACAATCAATGTTGTTCAAATTACTTTCACCTGCTCTTGTTTATTAAAACTTTGAAGGTGTTTCGAAACTTATTTAAATTTGCTGGCTTTTAAAAAAACTCAATCATATTCATTTTGGTAACGATTGTGTTCCATAATTCCAACTGATTGGAGAAATATATTACAGATTGAATTTTTCTATACCTATTCGAAACATGTGTTTTATAATTTTGGAAGTGTTGTTATTACAAATCCTCACACAGCTCTCATGAGTTATTTGTGTAGGCCTACCAGGTGTACCTAAATAGTGGCTAAATTTCAATTAACTAGGCGGCACCATGTGTAGGGCCCACGGTGACATTATCATCGCTGAACCTAACAAAAAATCAGCCTCTTAAAATTAAGTAGCAAGTTTCTTATAATACAGCCACGATAATGGCAACATCCGCCACGTTCCCCAAGTTATTTCTTAGGGCACTATGAGAATCCATCCCAGCCCACTACTGTTGGAGGCGCTATGGAATATCCTCTCCAGCTTACGTTTACCCTCATGTGTAAAAACATGGGGAAATGTGTTACCAAATATTTTTAAAAATCCCTCTTAAAATAATAAAATTAATATCTAAGATTAATCTTGGATGTTATTCAATATATTAATTTTTTAAGGTAAAGCTAAGTAGCAATAATACGCAAATATGCAAAAAAATATAAGCTTGTTAAAATACCTCATTAATTTTAATAAAAAATATTTATTCATTTATTTTGGCTAAGGCTCTTATTTGTAAAAGTTACCAAAAAATAATTTTTAAATGAAAATAATTAGCACATATATAAAAAAAATATTTAAATAAAACTCGTTTGCGGGTAAAGTTTATTAAGTCATTCAAACATATCTTATAGTTCCAGTTATAATTATAATTGGGGAAATATCACATTTATAAATATGCTATGTTTCAGTTCTTCCATACACGACTATTCATTAGTTGGTTCTATTGAAGCTGCTGAGTTACCGAAGATTGGAATTCTTTGTTTACCACATTTCTGTAGCATTATTAAGACCCTGCTTCAACTGTTTCAGTGTTTTTATGCCATCCGACATATTTCGCCCTAACGTCTAAATGAAAATCCACCGATAAAAAAGCAATGATTAAAAAACTAGGCTATTAAATACTTACATTTAAATAATAAATATTAATAATCACCAAATTTAATTTCAAATTGTTAATTAGGATCATTATATTACATAATATGTTATAAACAAGAAGGAATGGTTATGTTTGATCTACCTTTAAGATAAGGCTATATATAAAAATTATAAAAAGGTTTTATAAAGTCATAAAGATTTTTTGATCCGACTTACCTTTTTTATGTAAAGTATTGCGGAGTATGTAATTAAGGGCTTAAGCAAAGTTCTGATGTTACAGTTCAAATTTGTCTTAACATATAAGCAAAATAAAGAAGCTGAAAAGATCTTTGTAGTAAGTTAGATAGTTAATAGAAAACATTTAAATCGAAGCAATGACTGTAATGCCATACACAACTTAACATAAATTCCCGCTCATATTTATATAGACAAGAATGTGATCTATTTACAGGCTAAGAATATGACCAAGTTACGTTCTCTGCAGAATAATGTTATAGTTACCTCAATTAATAATGTAAATGATTTCAAAATTTTTTTTTAATAAAGAAACCTTTTTTTTAAATCCATAAACGTTAATAACTTGCGACTGCATGATTACATATTTACAGTGGATCTATTATTAAAGAATTTACCATTAAGTTAATAATACTTAAAATAAACATAAGTATACCACTTCGTTGAATTTTTAAAGTTTTAATGCTGAAATGAAAAACTAAAACATAAATTGTACGATGAATATTTTACAGGGAAACAAAAATAAATTATTTTGTTTGAATTTTCATTTGCATTCGGTTTGTTTTATTTAACAATATATACGAGAAATTTTTAAATCATTCATTTCGTTGGTTAATATCTTATACTTCAGATAAAAGTTTTAGCACTGCGATGTAGGGAAATTGAGAAAGTTTCGATGCGAAACATAAACTTTAATTACTACGAGTAGTTTCATAAAAATTCTTTCAATTGATTTACTGGAAAAGGATTTGTATGAATACTTCTCCGATCTGATGTTATGTTATGTTTTATCAAACATTAGCCAAAAATCAAGATCAAACGATGGAAAGGACCCCATTAGCAAAATAAAAAATCATCTAAGGAACAACAAAGACTATGAAAAGACATATAAATCAAAAAAAATTTTGAAAACAAAAAACTAGTTGATAAAAACCCGAGGGAAACCGTACGAATAAAAATAATACTGATAACTTATTATCCGTAGTAAAAAAATAAATAATATATTTTATGGCTTCCACATGAACGGCATTAAATGAATCGGATACAAAAAAAACATACTGTAAAATGTAGTATGAACAGCAGGGATACGAAGGAATCGATAATGCAGATTACATAAATTATATTTAACAATGCGGTGGACAAAGTCCCCTTCTTTAGTGAGACACAATGTATAAAACCAGAATTCTGTGTAGTCAACTGTGTTTGTGTAATTTATGTTTTTATTTGCTTGACACTTCTTTATTTTCTCTATTTTATAGATCGGAGAAATTTATTTCACTACGAGTGTTATTTATCTCACCTGTTGTTCAATCATTTCCTTTCTTCCAAATTTTGTTCATGAATCTTTCAGTTTTTATGGTCAACTGCTTAATAACCTTTTCGTAATTTTTTTTCAGTTTTATTTAAATAAATAGGTACTAAACGTGTTTTAAAAATGTTTGACTTCATTTGCAACTTATTTTTATACCCTTTTTTTTGCATTTTAAAATTGACATTTGATTCCTAATACTAGGTAAAATTATTGTCTATTTTTTTTACCAAATATGCGAACTAGCACCGCTTTCACACAGCAAATATATGCGCTTCCGCAGAATGGTATAAAGCCTATATTACAAACGCTAAGTGAAAAACATAATACAGAGATAATAACTGGTGCTAAATTATCAATATAGTTGATATTCCCTTAGTTTTAAAACTTAACAATTGTAAAACTGGTTGAAAAAAGCTTAATTACTTTCAGCATATTTATTAATTGCTTAAAATGATGCCGAATATTTTCTTCTCTTTTAATCAGTATAATAATAGTAGTAAAGCAATCGTTATTTGAGTGTTAAAATTTGGAATATATATATATACATATATATGTGTATATATATATAAATATTGCAACGGAAAAGTTTAACCTTGAATTTAAACATCAATTCTAACTGAACATGATTTCAACCATCTTGGGATATATTAACTCTTTGTTACGAATTTTAAATAAAATTCTATGGTGCTGCAAAATATTATTAGTAGGGACCGGAAAAATTCGCGGGTTCAATGACCTCTAGGATGAACTTTATAGTTCTACGTACACTCGGTCAAATGTCACCCTCTCATTGGCTGCTGTCTTGTGGAGGTGTCCCAACGTAGCGGCCTGTGATTCGACACAGCTTCGATTGAGTGTTTCTCACTGGCCCAGAGTCGTCCAGGTGAGTTGTGAGCCAATAGCAGAGGCAGCACTGAGGTATAACTATTTGAATTTCAAGCTGTCGTGAAATGAATCCGCGATTTTTTCCGGTCTCTAATTATTAGCCTTTGTAAAAAATTCTCATATATTCATATTGGGGTAATAAAAGCATTAATTAAATCATTAAAATACTGATAAAATTTCACTTTTAATATCTGATTTAACTTTCATCCATAGCCGGCATATTACAAATATGTACTAAAATAAATACTAATCGTATTTTTTAAAATGTGTATGACATAATTTGCTGAATATTATGCTAGTTTGTACAAACAATTTAGAAGAGATGAAATCTACGATACACATCAATTGTAGAGTTGATAATAGATAAATCAAATTACAAACATAGCAAACAACTAAATCTACAATTTTAAAATACCAATCAATTAAATGGAGTTCAATTTGACCAATTTGACCATATTAAACACAAATAATTTTTTATTAAATATGTTCAGATAATGTTTCAGAAGCTTTACAAAATATAACATTCTATTAATACTTAAGCCGCCTTCGAAATATATTTCCTTGGATCTATTTAAAGTCACATCTGTTAACTAGACATATTCATTTGTAATTCACAGCAACCAAATTAATGGAAAATAAGTTAATAAGAAATGTTTGTAGATACAAGCATATGAAAGGAGACAAAGAAAACCAAAAACATACACATTAAAAGCCTATATTACACAATATATTGCCCTCCTTCGAAATTATGGTTATTAGATTCTGATTCACCGAATGTGTATGTAGATCATATTCTCCAATTAAATTGTATTAGCAAGATGCCATAGCACAGTAATAAATGAAGTGACTTTTGACAAGATATTTTTTTTCCGAATACATAACCAAAATTATTTTAATGTCAACTTAATTTCATTGGTACTCATTTCAAAACATTTTAAAAGATATTTTAGATTACAAGAGGCAGGTTTTTAAAAACTGAGAACTAATTTTTTTGTACGGATAATTAACAATAACTAAGGCCACATTTCAATAAATTAAATGATTTTAGCAATAATGTTTTGAAATATTAACACATAAATTAATGAATAATATTTAACTGTTGTTTTGTAAGAAAAACAAATCATTAATGTTAATGTTACAATGACAATAAATACAGAAAATATTTTTTCGATAAAAAGTTACAACGTTAGTGATTAAGATCTAATTTATAGTACCAAAAAAAAAAAATAATTTTCGTTGATATTCAATCTTTTTCTGAAAATTATTATCCAACCATTGGTGTTCTAAAAATTTCCAAAAAAAAAAAAAAAATTATTTTTTACTTAACTTTTTGATGAAATATATTATGAAATTTTGGATATTTGCTAACGCAAAATGTACCAACTAACAATAATTTACATGATAACACAAAATTTTTGCAAAATAAAAACTGAATGCTCTATTTATCTGGGGGAGGATACAGAAAGCAAAATAAAAAAGCCAATAAATTTTTATCTATATTTTTTCAGGACACAAAAACATTATCCGTAGATACGAAAAATGTCATAACGATAAACTTAAATTGTATGCAAATTTCAAATAAATAGTTGCAATTTAAGCGAATGAAGCAAAATATCTTACCTAAAATCATAGTATTATAGCATCTAAGATTTTTTCCATAAATGTTTCGCTGGACTAATCCATTTTTATGTTTCAAATTGAAATAGGTTTCTTTTAATTTTTGATAACTATTGAAGTACGGTAATGTTATTTTTAAAATTATCAATGGGATACAAATAATTTATAAATGTAATTTATAAATTATATTATTATTTATAACCAACTTAAAGTTATTATAACATGTTTATGCATGTGGTTTATGTTGGTTTCTGAAACATGATTCTGTTATCAATATTCTGTTTGTATATTTTACTTGGTAAATAATTCGTGTTTGTTTGCATACTAAAATACAATGGCGATCTACTTCTGCAGTATATGTGAACATATTTAAATTAATGAATAACCGTAACAAATAATTTTATAAACCATTAATTACACATTTAGTGTGAGTTGTACATATATAATTTTAAGATCAAACATTTCAATTTTGTAAAATGTCTCACAACCTATACACAACTAAAAAAATCAGCACTTTTTACAGTGTCCAACATTATTAAGAACACTTACTTATTCTCTGAGAAACCAAAAACATTTCGGATAACATTGTAAGTAACTCACATTGAAACCAAATTGACTGATGAAGTTCATAGGACTTTTATTTTTTTTTTCATACTAGTCTTTTTCACTGTCACTCAAACAACAGTAAAAAATTCATAAACCAAACAATGAAAATTACTTTTGTATATCTTATGATAAACATTTCTTTATAAGAAAGCAATACGATATTAATTTAACTAATGTAAATTATTTATAAAAAAAACACTATAGCCTTATTGTGTACACATTTGGATATTCATAAACTTATTAATGAATTTTCACACTATTCTAAGTCATTTTATCTTTATTTAAATGTACAATTCTTTCCCTGGTGTATAGTGAGTTTTCAAAAATTTTGATATGCAAGAATTTTTTCTGTAAATCCTTTACGATACAAACTACTTAACAGTTTTTATATACATAACTATGTATCATATACAATAGTATATACAAATTTTAGTGTATATAATCACTTTCATTCTCTTCTAAGATACTGCATTAGTTTTAATTATAGAGTATAAAGGTATTAATATAATTCTAACTTTTCTTAATACCATAATCTACATAATATTAATACATTTTTAATATTTGGTCTTTTCTTTAAATAGTAATTTTTTCAATCTCTAGCAATATTATTAAATACTTCCTTAAATGTAGTAAGTCAATGTGGTGTATATAGTTTGTAGAAAGTTTAGACATTGTTGTGACAATGCCGCATGATTTATTAACATTTCAATGGCAGACAAAGTCTTATAATCTTGAAGAAGAATCGATAATATATATACAGACAAATATTTCATTTGGAATCGCGCTTAAGATTTATTATAAAAATCGGGATATTCAGGTTTTAGATAAGAAGAAATTATTACGAAATATACTCTAACATTTGGATAGTTGACGATTTACTTCATCTTGCAATTCGACGCGTTAAAAAACTTTAACGTTTAAAATCGTTTGAAAAGTAAACATGCTGTTTATAAAAGCCTGTGCAATAGAACATATCGATTATCAATGTTATTCATAGTTTGACACATCTTAAGCTTTTCTTAATTTTGAAACATTTAATTGTCACCACATGATCACTAAATTAGATGATGACATTCAAGATTAAGAAGAAAAGACAAGAAAATGTCTTTATGGGAGATTTTTGTACATGTTACGATTTTATGTCTAAAACGCAGTGCAACCCTTTAAGGTTTATAAATGGACTAAAATTTTGTAACAAAAAAGGTTTCCATGTTTATAAATAAATATTTAGCCTTCGACTTTCAGAATATTTTTATATATGTAAACATAAAAGTAACCATTAATTAATAAACTGTTATGTTTCACCTTGATAGTTGACTTTTTCATACAAGTTAAGTCTTTTCATTTTTAAAACCATCCTTTTAATAAATAAGTGTTAGTACAGACTTCTTAAAACAACAGTTTTTAGTGGTGGGATTAATACAAAGGGTTTTAGAAGTTCAAGAATAAAAAATTCAACCAATAGGCGAAAATTCTTGAAAAATATAATTGTTAGTACAAGTAATTTAACATAATAATACAAAGATTTTAAGTCTGATTGAGTAAATAAGCCTCATTGAAATTATGAACGACAGATGATCAAAACATTTTTTTAAAGAAAGATATCACAGAACTGAAATTTTTTAAAAATGAATTTAGTGATCACGTGTTTTGAAAAAGGATTTGTTTTAAAGTTATTGTTTGAATAAAAATATATTAAAACATTTCCTATGCTTTACCAATTTTAAGATCTCTGAACCCCAGACACCACACAAAAAATTGTCATTTTAAGAGTAAGTAGTACTCGAATAATCCTGTATGTTTTTTTTAACTAATACATAAATTTTACTAAAACTTGTTTTAAATTTAACATAAGTGTCTAATGTCTATGAATAATTTGTTTTGGTACACATTTATGAGAAAACTTAATGCCACAAATACAAAAATAATGAAATGCGTAAGCTGAATTTGCTTCATTTAAAAATAAAATTTTAAAAGTAATATCTTACTAGATATTGATTTATTTAAAAAACAAATTTTAAATGATATTAATTTATTTATAACAAATTTTTATTACAATAATACTGTTCATGGGTTAGTTTAAGGTTTCTATACAGAATTAGAATTTTTTTAATTAATACTTTTATTAATCTGCGGAAGAGAATAAAAACCTAACACAATAGAAAAAAATATTATAGGCCTATACAGAAATGAAAACACCTCCATAAAAGTTTGTAAAGTCTTATAACCATTTATAATGAATGTAATCAATTCTAAATGTTAAACAAGCTGTAACATTGCAGGTTCATAGTTATAAATATGTTTAAACAGGCAAGGATAAAACATATTCTAATGAGGATATATATATATATATATATATATATATATATATATATATATATATATATATCATATCTTACTACTGCTTAGGCTAATACATTATTTATGTTGATAATAAACATTTTATTCTCAAAAGAGAAAAATAGAAACAATATTATTTACTTTTAATGTACATTTACATACCAGATTATATTAAATTAAAATTTTTCCAAGTTATGAATTTACATATATTTCTTTTTTGTTACTTTCGGAATTTGTCTTGCGGAAAACTCTATAAAGAGGTTAGATGACATAGTTTAATACAGTGCGGTTACACTTTACAGCCAAAAATAACCTAAATCCATTCTCATAAACGGCAGCAGGTCGTGCAAAATTGTTGCAAATAAAGTGTCCTGCTATAACCGTTCTAGCGAGTATTCACAAACCATTTTCTTTCAATCTGATAAGAATACTTTGTACCAACATAAAAAGTTTTAATTAGAAGACTTTTTTTCTAAATGCTACCTCTTTTAAATAAAATAGGTGAGAAAACTTTCACATTATGTTCATTTACAGAAGTTTAATTTTTCTATTTTGAAACAAAATTAAGACACGACAAAAATCCGTAAGTAATTAAAATATCTTTAAAACTTTTCTCCACTTATAAACATTAATAGGATACACAGTCAGGGACGAGAAATATGTTTTATGTATGGACGTAAATACTGGAGCTAGATTATAATATGTTAACAACATGAGTTTTGATGATATTATACCGTATATTTTAAACCTATTTTGTAATAAATAGAATTTGTTACGTTTAAAAATTTATTTAGATAATACTGTTTTAGAAGCAATGGAAAATAATTTCTACAGAATAAGAAAAAAGGTAATTTAAGATATTTTCAAAAGCCTGTCCGTTTATTTGCAGTTTGTATACTCATGACATTTGCTATAAATAACAGAAACATTATTAAATATTGAACAGTAAACAAAGCAATTCTATTCTGCAGGTATTTTTCAATGTATTGTGTTAATTACTATTATGTAATATTTTATAAGCTCTATATTTTCTGGCTTTGTGGATAGACTAATTTTTATTATTTATATTTTCGACTGTAATTGATTGACGTATTTGTTGCTTTGCAAGAACATTAAAAATTACGTGATATAAATAATTTCATCTAACGAAACATTTTGCAGTACATGATTTTTGGTCATAGTACCAAATTTCTAATATATTTATGACATTTTAAAACCAAAAATTAATATCAGGTAATGTCTTATAAAGTTTAATTTTCAAATACGAAACTAACAAACTTATGAATATTGTAATGTTAGAGATCGGAAAAATTCTCGGGTTCAACGACCTTCAGGATGGACTCCAATATCCTCTAGACACTCGGGCAAATACCAACTGTTCATTGGCTGCTGACTTGTGAGTCGTCTCGACTGGTTGGTCTGTAATTCGACACTTCTATGAGTGAGGGTCTCTAATTGGCCCTCAGTCCTCCAGATTAACAGTAAACCAATTGCAGAAGCAGCACTAAGGTATAATTATTTGAATTTTAGCAAAACACGAAATTAACCCGCGAATTTTTCAGGTCTCTATGTATTGTAAAGACTTGGTTCAACTTAAGAGATTGTAGGCTCTAACATCACACTCCGTAGACAGCTTCATTAGGAATTCTAATTAAAATACTTATTTAACTCCTCGTAAGAAGATTTTTGTTCAATTTTGACCTAGATTTTTATGCCTACTTATGTGATCTTGGATTGTAAATAACACAACAATTCCTAGGAAAATTGGAGTAATAATTAAAGGGTTTCTAATATTTCCCAAAAAAAATAAATTTTTAACTTTATAATTAAATACCAAACAAGAAAACTTATTTTTGTTAACATTTTGAAACATCTGAGTAGATAACATATCTTAAACTGCACAAATATTTTAATTTTTTTATTGGATTTAAATACCCAATAAATATAAGAAAAATGGAATGTGTTTACAGCTTTAATTGAAATGTGTATATAATTTATTTAGATTTATTAGTGTATGACATAAGCATTTTAAACCAAATCAATAAATCTAATAACTATAAACATTTAAAACAACTAAGTATATCAAATTATTTTAAGCTCAATAATCCTAAAAAAAATTAATACAACAAAATTGATCACTTTTTAGGATTTGTAAAGAAAAAAGGTAATTAATAATTCTAATTGAGTTTTTACATTATGTAATTGGAGAACATAATTTTTTTACCTATACTACAAATAACTGTAAATGTAGTACAAACAAAGTATTCGTAATTAATTAAATGTAATTTAAATTTAAAAAAAATAAAATTATGTATTTAATTTATCCAACATAAGCAGTTAAGCAAACAATCATATGCAATAATTCTCATAATCAGTAATTTAAAAAGGCGGATAATAATATGTAAAGCTAACCAAATATTTCTAATATTTTATAAAGTGAATTTCAGTGTGGTAAATTGATTGATTTATTTAAACTATTAAAATTTTTGAATTCTATTTAGAAGCTTACATAAAACAGAATGCAAATCAGTTATACAGTTCCTAATGGCATTTAGTATTATGTTATTTCATTACAATTTTTCAGCAACACAAACCATTTAATTAATTTAATGTGATAAAAATAAACATATTTAAAATTTAGGTTAATTCAGATTTTTAAAACATAATGTGGCAAATAAAATGTTTATTTACAGCATGTAAAAGACAAAATAATGTAATAATAACAACAACGTACTATTCAAAAAGAATTTTCGAAACAAAGTTGTGAAGTAAAACTTCTTGTATGGTATTTTTAGATTTAAAAACACAAAAAATTTGTAAAGTTTTGTAAAAAAATTGATTTTTCACAAATCAGAACATATACCTACATAAAGTTTATATTTAAGGAATATTTATTTTAAATATGTGGATAAATTTTTACCAGCAGTTTTTTTATTTTCATCGTGAAATGTTTTGCGCATCGTAAAATATATTTTCCCGAATTCACTCGCAGTATCCAATAAAATAGATAGTCTCTCTTGAATTTGTATATATACATCAGGGCAATGTTCCCGTAACATCCTAGGGCAGAGCCCATCAGCACAGCACAACAGAAGGCCCCCAATAAGTGAACAGCGAAACAGGTTAAACCACAGTCGAGTGGGGCGGGAAAGTGTTCAGTTTCAAAACTCTTCTTCACGAACATTTGCACAGAAAGGCAAACAAACTTCGTGTCCAGCACTGCGTGAGTTGCGAACAGTTTGTACAAACGTTAGGTCGCGACGAAAACACAGAACAGTCGCAAGCGGATGGAGAGGTTTCAACTAGCCTTACAAACGTGATAGATCAACATTAAAATAAATGAACATCTAAAACTTGTTTTTAAATAAATTCTATCACAAACAAAATTCCACTTAAAATTCGTCGGTAGATATTTTACCACAATTTTTTGTACTCGAATAACAAGAAAATGATTTGTAAGGGCGAGTGTATAGTAATGTCTGCGCCTAGCTAATGAGCCACTGTGCTGCATTGGGTTTCAGCGGATATGTGGTCATGCCTTCCTCTAAATGGGTCGATCATAAACCTCAGGCAGCAACACAGAAGGTCACAGATGTCAAAAATCTATAAAAAAAATGTAACTGATTGTGCGGAATAGAACCTTGCTTCCACACGTTACGATTGCTCGCCTCAATTGCTGCTTAAATTTAAAAACAAATAGGAGCACGAATGTTGAAATAGCAACCAAACGCTCGAATGAGAACAATTAAATGGCCAAATACAAAAAAACAACTTTAAAATATACAATAAATATAAGTGAACCTATTTTCGTGTTTACCCATGATCATTATACAAATTACGAACCTTTGTATTCTTATAAGTAGCTAAACATGATTATAAAACCAATAGAGTGAGACTTTCAATGTAAACTTGGACATAACAGACATTACGGCCCTCAACGATGAGAATTAAGTTTTATGGATTTTTACGATGTGAAAATGGAAAGACAATGGTTTTGTGAGATTTTGCTTTAAATAAATAACCATGTATAGAATGGATTTTCTTATAAAGTGTAAAAAAATATATGATTTTATTAGATTCCCAATGATATTCACCAAGTGCAAGTAATTGAAGTATTGTGAGATGAAGTATCTATAAGCCAGTGAACATGTCCATTTTATAACTATGTAATAAAATTAAGTAGACATCGAACATAATTATAATTTCCAATGCTGAATCACAATCCGAATCAATGATTACTTTGGAATTTTGTGTCATCTTATGACTAATTGAAAAAGTTCTTAAACTATAGAATATTTCCGCCTTAGTTATAAAGACCAAAAACGTAGTGATATGCAA
Source organism: Bacillus rossius redtenbacheri (assembly GCF_032445375.1). Lineage (NCBI taxonomy): Eukaryota > Metazoa > Arthropoda > Insecta > Phasmatodea > Bacillidae > Bacillus > Bacillus rossius. Next base: position 17,653,808 of record NC_086330.1, read on the forward strand.
ATGAATAATATGTCATTCAAGTTAAAATAAAATAGCATCATTAGCCAGTATCTGACCACAAAATATAATCGTGCTGGAAGCCGCGTGAGACCTACATTTCTAACGAGGACTGGGGATGGTAAATGGTATTGATTTTTATATGCATTGCCTGCTTCAGTAGTGTGTAGCTATCAATGTCAACATTTTTCCTCTTTTCCCTGCTCCAGAGTAAAAGGAGACATCTCCCGCACCCGGCCCAAGTTTGCGTCTATTTTGCACAACATTGCTAATACCAAAAATTATTTCAATCGCGCAAAATACCTGACTTAAAAGTCATTATATCAGGGTGTAGTCAAATATTAAAAAAATCATATACCATTTAAAATTACTTTAAAAATGTACTTTCACAAAAGGCAATGTAGGTGGTTTCGAAGCAGCAAATATTAATGACTTTATTTTGCACTTTGTTTTTAGACTGATATCTTATCTTTTTTACAAACGCATTAGAAAAATCTTATATTCAAATGGAGAACCGTGAGACAGGTTTCCTGCAAAAATATATGTATCCAAACATTCATTAAAATTGTATATAAAAATCCATAAACACTCGGACTAAGTATTCAAATCTTTGCATTATGTCTACGAGCTTGGACTGCGAGATTTATTTTTGACAAACTTCAAACACACAATTGTGCACTACAACCTGTTCGATCAGTTTGTTTTATCACCGCGCTACCGACCCCGGGACCCAAACAACCATTGGGCTCCGAACTTTGAGTTCGCCGATGGCCGTCAAAGGGCGTGACGTGAGCGGTGGTTGACCGCGGCAGTACGGACAGTGATGGCTGTGCCGGCGAGCAGGTTGCGACGCGCCGTTACGCATGCGTTTCGGTCGTGTTTAGAGCACCGGGTGCAGACGCAACGTCAAGTAAAAGTATTTAACACAATGAAACACTTTTTAAAAAAAGATCGTTCATAAGACAAGTATCAAAACTTGTACTTATTATATTGTTACAACCACTTCTCAAGTGATATACCGTATTTTAAGTGTTCGAAATAATTACTATTTTGTTTAATGCTTTTATTAGGCTTTTCATTTCAACATTATTTCTTTATAAATTAACTAGAGGCTATTTTCGAATTAAAAAAAAACAAATTAAATTTGTAACCTGCTTTGCTTTATATTAACTTTTAAATAACAGTATGTATTAGTCGTTATTAAAATAGAGTCAGCGGCTAGAAATGATGCTATTTGTGTGAAAATCATCCTAATAGGCTAGCCGTGACACAATCGATTGTAGCGACTCATATAGTCCCGAAGCAGCAATATTAATGCACCTAACATTTCTTCGACACTACTGCTACCTGTTGTCACAGATTGGAAATGTTTGAACTTCAGTTCACGCAAGAGACGATGCAACGGGTTTTTAAAAGAAACGATAATGAAGAGTCTAGGTAAGTTTGGCGGGGTTTCGTGTATTTATGACCCTACACTATTCCCTCCAAAATGCAGACAGTGGCCCATTAAATTCCCGTAAGTTCCACAGATTCAAAAAGTTTGCCAGACAAAAAAAATAAGACGCCAAAACGACGCCTCTGCTCCTAATAAATAATATTTGTTCTATTTAAGGCTCGTTCTCACACGCCATGTTGATTTTTTTTGTTTTTATTTGAAAGTCTATTTTTTTTTTAAATTTTACTCGATACATCCCTTGAATTTATTTTGCTACAAACATTTTCAAACAGATATTCACTTAGTGTAGGCCTTTTAACACCCGTGATACAATACTTAATGAATATCTGTTTGAAGAAACGTGTGGCGGAACAACAAATGCATTGGACGTAGCGAGTTAAAATTTTATGAAGAGCCCTAAAAAAATTTGGCCTGATGAAACAAAAAAAAAATCGAAAAAAAAAATTCAACATGGCTTGTGAGACCGAGATATAATTCAGAGCAGTCGGCAAACAAGTATATCTATATTTTTTTCTTTTACGAGCTGTAATAAGCGGTGCCGATCATATGAAACTTGATGTCGTGCACGCTAGCTTCAACCTACCACCATCCCACGAGAGCTGGTTGGAGAAGCATGGGCCGAGAGGCACAGCTGAAGACCTACCCGCCAGATTGATTTTCTAACGTTGTACCGCGCGATCGTGGCCGTGACACGCACACTCAGGCTAGAAGCAAACCAACCCGCGGGGAAGTTTGCGAGCCGACGGAACGCGGGGAACCCGAACGAGCCCAGCCGGTCGGCCGGGAGTGTTCAGCCAGGAGGAGGCAGAGCGACCCCAGCGCGGCGGCCGCGCGCTTGTACAGACTGGTCTGCACGGAGGACGGCCGCCTTCAGCTGGAGGAGGAGGCCGCCGACGGCCGCAGCGTCTCGGGCACCAGGTGCGGCGTGCGGCTGCTGATGGGCGGCAGGATGGGCGACGGCGGCCAGGGGTTGGGCACGCTGCGCGAGTGCGGCAGCAGCAGCGACCCCGCCGCCGCCGGAGGCAGCGAGGAGGAGGGGGTTGCGGGCGGCTGCAGCGCCGACTCGGGGTGCAGGAAGTTGCGCCGCTGGTCCAGCTTGTCGGCGTGCTGGCTGAGGCAGCGCGCCAAGGTGTCGGGAAGCAGCTCCAGCTGCTCCTGGATGGCCGCCAGCTTGTCCTCCATGCCGGACAGCCGCTCCTCCATGGCGTCCTGCCGGCTGCTCATGTCCGACACGATCTCGTACACGGTGTTCTGCGTCTGCGAGCCGACACCGACACAGTCACCCACACGCTCCTGTCTTCCCGCTCACTCGCGTCTAGTGAACCACAACTGTACAACGCTAGAATTTTTTACACCTAGGCGCGTTACGTGAGTGAATTGTTACGATGCGCGCGCAAACATGCAAAAAAAAAAAATTTCACAGAATGAAAAAAAAAAATAATAATGCTCGCAGGCTTTCGCGCCCGTTGTCTGAAGCAGCTTGGCTTCTGGGTTGTGGCCGCGTCCTTTGCTGAATAATTCACCGACGTTTCGGTCGACATTGCAGTCGCCATCATCTCCCTGACGATGGCGACTGCAATGTTGACCGAAACGTCGGAACCCAGAAGCCGAGCTACTTCAGGATGAAAAAAAAATGCAACGTATAAATAAAATTCATACACGTGCTTTAAAATGATTGATAATAAATACTGGTCAATTTCATTAAAAAAAAAATTTTTAATTGTGAATATTAATTATACGAATTGTGTTCGTAAACATTTACAAGTTTATTTCCAAGTGTAATTTTATAAGCGAGTTTATGTTCCCGTACGTATAACATGTCAGGTTGCTTGAATGCTTCCACTGTCTCTGACAGAGATAGTTTAGTGTCTTCTGGTCGTTTTCATTGGAGTGTTTGTAAGTATTTGTTTCCGTATGTATAATTTAATTTAATTTTAAATTATTATTTAATAAATAATTAGAATTAATAAATGAGAATTAAAATTCAGAATGTATGTGATTTTCATTATTAATAAAATTATACCTCAATTATTTAACTGGATTAAATAGTTAATATTATACACATGTTCATGTTAATAATGAATACTGAGTATTTATTTAATTTCTTTTTGATAGAGATTTTACTTTACCAACATTATTTATAATATCACTCCAGTCATTTATTATTTTATTCAGATTAATTAATTGCATCCAAACTTCAAGTAATTTTGCTACTATGCCAAGTAATTATAAATTATAACGCCCATTTTTACCTGGTTTAAGAAGTAATTTTAAAGGTAGGGCTTGAAATAATAAATTAAATACCATGGTCTTCATACCCTAAATATAAACATATATAAATTTATATTTGCCTGGTTTTTGGTTAGTATAAATTCTGGGTACCTATCAAAATGAAGTGATAAGAAAAGTAATAAAAATGTATATGAATGTATGAAACATAGATAATTTACGTCTTCACATTTAGAAGTAAAAAAGAAATAACATCGTAAAATCTGTAAAAAATTAATTTTTACGTACATGGAAAAAATTATATCTCTTAACGACTCTTATCGCTAAATGATTTCGGTGCCACTCTGACTGTACTTCCTATGTGTTTTAAACCGGGCACATCCTTCCAAATGCCTATGAACCGGGATAAACTCGAAAAGCTGTAAGTACGAGCAGTTAGCATTTCAGTTATTTAGGTAATTGTTGCAAACTCAGTGATGTTTGAAGTAAATTAACAAGCGAATTTTCGCACCTGTACTAAAACCTATGTTTCGAAATTAAAAATTAAGCATTTTAAAGGGCCCTGTTTATAAAAAATTTTATTAGTTCAGATTTAAATCACTTTTTTTCCGCTGTGCATATGTTATTTCATAAAAAAAATAAGAATTACAAACCACTTTAAAAAAATTTTAATCAATTTTGATGAATAAATAATAAATAAATAAATGCTACTTGAAATTGTTAAAGGAAAATAGAGCAATAATTCATTTGTTTCAGCGCTAGTAAAGTGGATTTACCTTCGCCATGTCGGTTATTGTGTTGGCATTGTCCATGAGTTTCCGTTGGTCCATTTTCACCTTCCTCAAGCTAAAAAAAAAATAGAACCAATAAAATTAAAGGCATGAATGTTACCTGCAGACCACCACTTTATATCTGCATACTTAACATAAGTACTTGTTTTTAGAATATTATCCCCCGTAGGAAGACCCAGCATTCGAAGCATAAATATAAATTTCTGAGTTTCCCGTAGATATAATCTTAAAGAATGAAAAGTAGGACAAAATATGATAAATGGCTCTGAAAACAAGACTTAAAAAGTTTTTAGAAAAAGTGGTCTAAAAGCGTTCA